>NC_044504.1:24845840-25053340 GCF_902362185.1 Chanos chanos
ACACACACACACACACACACAGCTTCACTCGAGCTCTCTGTGCAGTTAAATGTATCACTCTATGTTCTCTGTAGTGCTGTAGGCTTTTAGTTTGAATAATGAAACAGACACACAATAAATATCATCTCTCTCTCTCTCTCTCTCTCTCTCTTTCTCTCTCTCGCCATCTATTTCTCTCTCACACTTACACATATGACCACAGACACACACAATCTATTTCCCCTGCAGTATTCTGTGTTGTAGGTTTGATTATGAAGTCATCACTCCGTGGTGAATAGTTCATCGTGTTCAATTCCCTCTTGCTCAGTACAGCCCACTATTCCCTTAACATTAACAAGAGAGAGAGAGAGAGAGAGAGAGAGAGAGAGAGAGAAAGAGAGTCAAAAATAGAAAGGAGTGAGTTGCTGTCACTTTACCAGGAGATGTTGTCTTATTCTTTTGATTAAATATTAAACTTCCCATAAAGTGGGAAAAATCTGGATCCTCTTAAAGATCTCTCTCTCTCTTTCTCTCTCTCTCTCTTCCTCTCTCGCACACACACACACACACACACACCACATACACCGTCTCTCTCTCTCTCTCTCTCTCTCGCCAAGCACATACACACACAGAGACACACAATGTCTGCAGTATTCTGTATTCGAGACTTGATTATGAAGTCATCACTCAGTACTGGATATTCATAATGATACAGTGAATATTCATGAAGTAGGACGGTGAGAGTCTCAGCATCTGTCCTCCCAGGCTGTTCGATCTCTGTGAACAGGGAAAGACACACAAACACACACGCACGGACACGTTCATAAACATTCACACATAGCCACAGAAACATGTACACAAACAGAGATATCAGAAGCTGGCTCTATAATTAATGGAAATGGAAAGCTGCTGTGTTGGGTAGTGTTTCCTGTAAAGGAGAGATTGGTGCTTTCGTTTTTTATACTCATTTGCAGATGTGCATGTGCATGCACGCGCACACACACACACACGTGCACGCACACACACACATAATGTGTAACTCTTATTCAAAGTAATATACCAGGTAATAAAAACTGTTGTGTTACTGTGCTGCAGCAAATACACTCTACTCTTGTGTGTGTGTGTGATGAACACTTTGATATTTGGTGTTACTCTGATTGAAACAATTTTATTTTGAATTGAGAAAAGATATATACAATCCGCACTTCACAACTTTTTTCAGTCTGCAGTCCACTCATCTGCTGTGCACTCTTTCCTCTTCGTGAAAGAGAGTGAAAAACAGAGAAAGACAGAGCGGGAGGGGTATGGTTATGTTATTATGAATAAATGTTTTAAGTAATAGTGGTTGAATGTATCTCCAGGTCTCCAGGCACCGGTTTGACCTGCATGCACACACAGACGCACACATACACACACGTGCACACACACATACACACACACATACACACACACACACAATTCTCTGGAAGATGTAACATTCCTCTGCAATATTCACAGGTTCATATAAATAAGAGATACTTAAAGAATATGAAACATGCTCAAGACATGGAATTTCCTCTATGTCTGTTTCTCTAATGGAAATCTCACATTTCAGAGTATTATTTCTAAAACATACTGGATTGAGAAAGAGACTTTGGGGTTCAGTATTTCAGTTATCAGTGCAGATTATTTGGGAAAAGAGATACAGCACTGTAACACTTAGACTGTCAGTCAGAGTGCTTATATTACTGAAGTAGATAAATTACATTACTATTGTAGTTGCTGTTATATTGTAAGAGCTTTATAATGACCATATGGACAATTACTATAGCTTTTTTGGTGTAATGGTAGCAGGTCAGTAGTAGCTACAATACTGTAATATAGTAATAGTTATATAATAACTGTGATAGTTATAGTGTTAATAGTAGTGTTATAGTGTAATAGTGTAAATACTGTAGTAGTTAATGTTGTAATAGTGTTAATACTGTAATAGTTGTAGTGTTGTAATAGTGTTAAATACCATAGTAATTGTAGAGTTGTAATAGTGTAAATACTGTAACAATTATAGTTTTGTACTAGTATAACCACAGTAATAATAATAGTGACATTGCATTGTAGCAGCTTAATTACTAAGACTGATTTTATGGTTAAAAAATGATGTCACATGGGCAATTTTTACAGCTATTCCAGTTATGAATGATATACTAATAGATGCAATTCTGTGTGTGTTCCTTTTTTCAGATTGTGTTCAGGAAGATCAGCGATGTGAAGCGTGAGGAAGAGGAGCGTTTGAGGAGAAAGAACGAGGCTCCTCTGAATCTGCCCCCTGATCACCCGGTGCGCAGACTCTTCCAGCGATTCCGTCAACAGAAGGAAGCTCGCCTGGCGGCCGAACGGACCACCCCCGACAACTGTGACCTGGAGAAGGGCCATGCCCACAATGAGGTGGCTATCAAGGACGCCGTGGCCACGACCAGTATTGTCACGGTCACTGAGAGCCCTGCCACACCTGTCTCCTCAGACTCCGCCCCCAGCCACGCCCCTGCGCCATCAGACCGTGCAAAACTGCAGGCCCCACCACCCAACATATCAATGGGCTTGTCGCGCTCCTCAGAGCCACGCGCCCGTGGATGGGGGCGTTTCCGCGAGAGCATAGGCAAGCCTGAGGGGTGGGGCCAGGTTTCTAAGGCGGAGTCTATGGAAACACTGCCGGAACGTAGCAGCAGTAATGTCCAACCGCACGCACAGGCATGCAGCCTGAAAAAAACCGACTCATGTGACAGTGGCATCACCAAGAGTGACCTGCGGTTAGACGAGGGCGGTGCCAGGACCCCTGGCGACCGAAGCCCCGCCCAGCCAAATGGCAGAGCTCCGCCCATACCACCTATTCCTGAACACACGCTACATGCCTCCTTGCTGGAGCTTCGTGGGGAGCTAAGGGAGGAGCTGTTGGCGCTAGGCAACAGAATGGTTGCTCTGGAAGCACAGCTGGGGGAAGTGCTGAGATTGCTAAGGAGCAGGAAGACTCCACCCTCTCCAGTGTTTCACATTTCACGACCCACCTCACCTGACACTGACAAGGAAGACATCTTTTGCTGAGAGGGTGTGTACATGTGTGTGCGTGACAGAGCAAAAAGAGGACATCTCATGAGAGTGTGTTTGTATGTGTCTAAAAACAGACCTGCTCCTGAAGGGCAGATGTGTGTGTGTGTGTGTGTATTTCCCTCTAAGTCAGAGACTGCATGTAATCTAAGCCTGGCTCTTAGAGTAACATTCGCTATACAAAGACACTCTCTGTGTTAGTGTATGCCTTTGTATAAGACAGGATGTTTTAAGGAGAGATACTCAATGCATATGTGTGCGAGTGTGTGAAAGAGCAGGCTATCTACATTTAAGCTGTGATGTAGACACTCACAGAGGATGAAGCAGAAGTGTATGTGGTCTCTGAACACACACACACACACCATGTGTGATAGAGGAGCCATTTATTACCCCTCAGAGAGAGGCTCAGCCTTAGGGGTGCAGTGACTGACAGTCACCATGACGACACAAACAGACTGAACCACACATGCCCCTCCAGCAATTGACTGTCTAGTGATGTCAGAATACAAAGCACCCCCTACTTTTACACACAAAATCAGACAGCTTTTGGACTATCTGTGCATTCTGGCTAGAAATCATTCAGCTCATTTCAACACAGCAGCTGGTCTGTTTATATGTATCAAACCTCTGTCTGTGTGTGTGCGTGTCTCTCACTCTCTCTCTCTTTAAACTAATGCCAGACACACACATATTAAAACATCTACCTAATACGCAGATTTACATAATATGTAAAGACCTGTCTTAATAGTCACTCGCCTGTGTTCATCAGGAGAGTGGGGGAGTAAACCTCTTTGGGCCTGTCAGGTGAATCCCAATCATCACATGCTTTTGTGCTATAGCACCTCCTCTCTGCCTGGAATATATCTACAGGCCCAACATCCTAAAAACAAAAGTCACTCTGACTAAACAGAAACTTCAGGTCTGTTCACACTGGTACCAGAAGCGGGAAGTAAAGAAAAAGGAGTTTAGCCTTTGATCAGGTCTTCCAAAATTTCTTGGATTGTTACTGTACACACAACTCACACACAAACTGCAACAAGTGACACTACAGCCCAGTGATTACAAGTACTACAGTGACATCAACAATGCACAGTGACTAAAGCATAGACTACACACCCAGAGGAGGCTGTCAGTCAGGACACCAACATCAAAGTGTGTTTACACTGTAGTCCATTCAGACCCATGTCAACTAAGGTCAAGTGAGGACTGGAATGACTGGACTGTATCCCGGTTCTCTATGCTCCACCTTCAGGTTACCTCACTTTTTCAACAAGATAAATGGTAGATTTGATGAAGGCACTGATGTGATGCTTCTTCGGTATTACTTTACCACATATAATCCTGTTATAATGTTAGCAACATTAGTACAAATGGAAACAAGGTGATGGATCTATAGAAGTGTATTAGGATAAGGACAAGTCATTTACACCCTTCAAGTAGAACCAGATTTGCACACACTCACAATATGTGTGTACGTGTGTATGAATATGAATGTTCCAGGAAAGAAGAGGGTTATCAGCTTGTGTATAAATGCAGTGTGAGCAAACAGTTCGTGTGTGTTCTGAAGGTCAGAGTGTGGCAACAATGTGTATGTGTGTGTGTGTGTGTGTATGTGTGTGTGTTTGTGTCCTGTCAGTGGGAAAGGTGTGATCTCAGCACTTACATGTCATTATCAGATCCACAGGAGACTAACCCTGACCCCACTCACCCTACCATTTCCACCCACAGAGAGAGAGAGAGAGAGAGAGAGAGAGAGACAGAGAGAGAAAGAGAGAGAGAGAAACATGTATAATTTGATTAAATAAATGACCGTAAATGTGTTTGCATCAGTAAATCTACCAAGAGTGTGTGAAAGAATTGGAGATGGGATACAGGTGAGTATGTGACATTTGAATTCCAAAAGCTTTGGAAACATAAACAAAACTTGAGACTGCAGCATTGCACACAGTTGTTCATAGAAAAAAACCCAGTTTATTTCAGTTTAAGGTAATTCATTTGTGTATAGATGTAACACTAATATACCACCACTTCACATTAATGATCACATTTAAACACCTTCAGGTTCTGAAGTACTTCAGGGTGACTGTGATCTGGAATTCATCACTTATAAATAAATAAACACACAAGTGTTTTTAATTTTTCTTAATTAATTTATTATTTTTTCTTTTTTACATTTCTGGTATTTCTTGTGTTGGAGTCTTTTAAATACCTTGGGTGTTTTATCAGTTGAGAGTTATTAATGTTGCCAGTGGATTTGACCACAAACACACACATAAACAGTTCTCAAAGAACGAAAGGATTAACTTACAGGGCTCATTAATCAATAACTGTAGAGTTTTTTTTATTTTAACTCCTCCCATTAAATGACATCACTGCATGTTTTTACAACACAGCAATATGTGTGTGTCACTTTCTGACGTCATCAAAAAAATGGGAGGCGGAGGTTGGCATGGGATGGAATTTTGGACTACAATTACTGTCTTAAATATTCGCATGTTCTTGCCTTTTATTGCCTGTGTATGTTACTACACACATACCCTCTGACTTTGCACCCATTATTACATTTATTGTGTGTGTGTGTGTGTGTGCGTGATTGTGTGTGTGTGTGTGTGTGTGTGTGTGTGCGCGCGTGCGTCTGTGTGTGTGGGTGCAACATGTTATTGCCTCTGTAATATGAGTCGTAAAAGGGTAAATCTCATTCTGAAAAACAGAGATGGAAAGTAAACCGGCCAGTATTGTAATGTGCATGTATGCCCAAATTTGGTCCCTTTGACTTTGAGAATGCATGCACGTGCACACACACATACACACACTGTATAGCATGAATATTTCTAGCTAACTGGCCAGTTGCCTTCCAGGGACTGTTATGTGTAGGGCGACCCAGTGCACTCGTGGACTAGACGCATTCTGCATGTATGTATGACTGCATTACTGACACAGGTCCAAAGGAGGGTCAAACCACAACTATTATAAAAATGTATTATTATAAATCTTATTACTGTTAGTCCTGAGACACAGATGCACATGTGAATATATTCATACAGTGTTTTGTCCTTTCTTTAGGCAGATGGACATTTCGACTACTGTAAGCACAAAAAATGCAGATTTGTAAAAAGCAAAGTGTAAATGAATATTTATAATGAATAAATATTTTATACATGTAGTCTCTTTCCTTGTCTTACCAAGAGAAGATTTACAACTGCATGTTAAAGAGCGTCAGACATGCGTCTCAGCACCTCAGTCAAACCCTAAGGCTGGTGTGGTCCCTAAACCCACCACTCAGGTACATCTTGGCTCTTTCAGCTTTAAGTTTTAACGAGAATCGGCCGTCGATCAAACCCGATCTGATCTGAAGTGGAACTTGCGCATTAGAGGAGCTGCCTTGTGTCTTTTCAGTAAACGAAAGGGATGGACAAACACAATAAAAGAAAGGGCAAAGCAGATAGAGTGGGAGAATAAAAGAAACAGACAGAATGAAATAGAGAGACAGAGAGCATAGGAGAGAATAAGAGAGACAAAGAGAACAGGAGAGACATACAGACTCAAAGATAAATGCAGACAGACTAAACTGTTGTTTTCTGTGATGTTATTTGGATGCCTGTTCCAAAAGGCTAAAAGCTCCTATACATGACATATCCAGTGTAAAATCAATCCGTACAGGGCATAGTTGAAAGGTAAGAGGGGAAAAAGCAGCTGCACTGAGTCCTGTTAGTGATTGTACAGTTAGAATCAGAGGATAATGGGATTGTATTGCTCTGGTAAGCTCTTTACAGCAGGATTCCACAGACAGTTTCTCTTGGCTGGTGTTACAACACCTCTAAATCCCACTAATGAAAGACAATCTGCATGGAGCTCAACACAAACTAATCTGATTAGCTGTGCAGCAACACAGAGAGAGAGAGAGAGAGAGAGAGAAAGAGAGAGAGAGAGACAGATGATCTATATAGTGTGTCTGAGAGAGGGGGTTAACTCTGTCTCAGATCCCCCCCCCCCCCCCCCCCCCCCCCCCTCGCTCTCTCTCTCTCTCTCTGGAGGGGCAGTCCTGGTTGTGTAGGCACGTTTGAGGTCAAAATCCATGTGATAAGTGTATTGACTCTATAATTACCTCTGAAACATTCATACAGTAAAGAAATTGCTCTGTAAATATGTCTGACCTGCTTCTCAAATCCTAACATTGCAAACTACTACAGTTCAATGTTCTTCTATGAAAACGGAACTTCAAAAATGTAGACGTGCAATATTTGTTTTTGAGAACGCAAACACAACCACTCACACACAAAATATTACAACAACAGCTCAGACATCCAAATTCAGTCTAAAAGTGTGTGTGTGTGTGTGTGTTTGAGACTCTCTGTGGTCCCTTCAGGGTGTTGATCCTCACCCAGTCTTGTTAGACTCCTGAGCTTGCTTTAGTGTATGTATGTTTCTGTGTGTGTCCTAATATAACAGATGTTAGCTGTCCCATTCCAGTCCAACCTGAGCAAAAGAGTACAGGAACACAACCATGGGACCAGCAATAGTCGCCCAGCCTAGGGGAGAAAGAGAGAGAGAGAGAGACAGAGAGAGAGAGATACTTAGTTAATGGGACACTTTTCACAAGAACAAGTTGCTATTTTCATCGCCAAGTGATAATTGAGATGAAAAAAGGCAAGTCTCAAAAAGAATGCTCCCTTGTCACTTTTTAATGTCTCATTTGGTGACCACAGTTACATTCACACAAACATTAATGATTCTCAGGATTCCTGTCATGATACTGCTCATGGAACAACTTACCCCAAAATCAGAACTTCCTTAAGACCCTATTTCCCATTATGAGAAAGCTTGTGTCACTGATAACCCTTTTTTTAAAAATTTTTTTTATTACCCATGAATACCAGACCTGTATGTGTCGTGTAAATGTAAAAATTGGGAAAGGTACCAAAGGAGTTGAAGTAGCTAGCTAGTTAAATGCATACTCAAATGTACAAAAAGATTCCACACTGTCTTTGTGAACATGTCAATTTGTGATATAATAGCATGCGCGCACACACACACACACACACGCGCGCGCGCGTACACATGCACACACACAAATTCAGTGGAAAAATGCTACTTGAACAAACACTTCACCGACAGCGATTCATTTCTTAAGCATGTACATCTGAGTTAATTATGTTACATAAACATCCCACAATACTAGTTTTGTCTTACTTACTGACACCTCCCACAGTCAAACCAAACATGTGCCAAAACTCCCAAAATAATGTAATATTATTCAGAGGAACAGCATGGGGCTTCTCTCACTGCTCATTTGGCCCATCTGCACACACCATCTTAGAGCACTTCACTGTAATGGGAATTCATGTCCTTATTATACATGTACTCTCCAGTAAACACAGTAATCTCTCTCTCTCTCTCTCTCACACACACACACAGTTTCAAATCGGTAATTCATAAACTTCTTCTTTCTCTCTGTCTCTCTTTCTAATATTCCTCCTTAGTCTTCCAGTGTGTGCCAAAATGCTTTTTTTTCTGGGGTTCTAGAAGATCATGGTGGCCAAAAACCCCAGGATGGCACTTTAGGCTGGCGTTTCCTTTATTTTGGCAATTACCTGTTGTCTAACGTCAGCCTGCATAAACGTGAGTATGTTCATGAAAAGAGAGAGTCTCCAGTGGCTTCATTAAGCACACCGCGCTTGTCACGTCACAGTCATTTTGACATCCAATAAAGAGAAAGAGGAGAGAGGGAAGACAGAGAGAGCAAGAAAACTGAAGTGACTAAAAGATGAAAGAGCAAAGAGAACCAGAGAGAGAGAAAAAGAGAGACAGAGCGTCTGTTTTACTGATTGTCCTTCAGGTAGACACTGCATCTCAGTCGCCCACTTATTGTGTGTTTTGTCGTGACGGCAACCACTTAAGTTTGTCCTGACCCTCACACTCACTGCCTCACATTTTCACCAATGCCCTCCTACAAATCTGATGGACAGAAACATGACGCTACCGAAATGTCACCCAGTATCTTTACTACCCAGAGAGGGAGAGAGAGATGAAGGGAAAGAAGGGGAGAGAAGGTGGGAGAGAGTGAGAGAGAGAAAGAGAGAGAGAGAGAGAAGAAGCTGTACTAACACTCAATGGTGTAGTTTTAATTAATTGCGAATGTGTGTGTGTGTGAGTGTGTGTGTGTGTGTGTGTGTGTGTGTGTGTGTGTGTGCCTATACAAGCAAGGAGGAAAGGACAACTAGAAAAAAGCAGAGTGACTGAGGGGAAGAGGGAATAGGACAGAAAGAGAGGAAAGGGTGGGTTAGAGATAGGGAGAAGTGCATACATGTTCATGAGTCTGCTACGATAAAACAGTAACTAGTGGCAACAGTTCCCACAGCAATAATGCTGTAACCAATCAGGCATGAACACAGGCTAACAACACACACACAGACACACACACACACAATTTCACTGAAGCGTTTGAAGGTGAAAGCAGTGCGGTCACAGACGCTGGGGTATCTACTCTCTCTTTGGCACCACTTTTAAAGGCTCCATGGTGATCATAGCTAATGGCTCCATGGTGACCATAGTTAATGGCACCATGGCAACTAGCATTACATTACAGAAGTGTTCATGGTGATTGGTTCTTTAAGTTCTCTCAAAATGTTGATTTACTGATCTGGAATTTTTTATTTAATGACAAGGTAACAGATGGCATTAATAAAATAACTATACTGCACAGTTGTCCTACAGAAGTGTATGACGCAGTGTTTAAACACACAGTCACAATTACTTCTTGAATGATCACTTTCACTATATCTTGTGTTCATAATTTCAACTAGAATTTAAATTTACTGTTGTTCACTGTAGCGTGAATCCTAAATATCCAGGTAAGGCACTGTTCACTTACTTCAAAGAAATGGCTAATATATGGTTACAATCCTATGTATTCCCCAAAAGGACACCTTTGGCAGAGCACCAGGTGACACCTGTTTGGATGAAGTAGACACAAGTTTCCTCTGAGAAGATACAGGCCAGTAAGACCTAGTCATCTCAGAGGAGTTGATTACTTGTTTCTCCAGGCATAGCACATCCACTTCTTCCTAAACACCCTCTCCTGCCTTCACCTATCCCTTCTACCTTGCCAATGTTCCCCAACTCTGCCCCCTCAACTGGCTGTGGTATCTTACACAAATCTCCAATGGTACCATACGTAACCTCTTATGGTATCTCATACAACCTCCTATGGCATCTCACACAGTCTCCTATGGTATCTCACACAGTCTCCTATGGTATCTCACACAACCTCCTATAACATCTTACACAACCTCCTATGGTATCTGATACAGCCTCCTATGGCATCTTACACAGCCTCCTATGGTATCTCACACAACCCCCTATGGTACCTTATACAACTTTCTATAGTATCTCATTCAGCCTCCTATGGTATCTTACACCATCTCCCATGGTATCTCACACCACCTCCTATGGTACCTTACACGACCTCCTAGGGTATCTCACACGACCTCCTAGGGTATCTCATACAACCTCCTATGGTACCTTACACAGCTTTGTATGGTATCTCACACAGCCTCTTATAATACCACACACGACCTCCTATGGTATCTCACACATCATCCTGTGGTATCTCACACAACCCCCTATGGTATCTCAAACAACTGCCTATGGTATCTCACACAGCCTCCTGTGGTATCTCACACAAGCTCCTATGGTACCTTACACAGCCTCCTATGGTATCTTACACAACCTCCTATGCTATCTCACACAACGTCCTATGGTCTCGTGGTATCTCACATGGCCCCCTATGGTGCCTTACACAGCCTCCTGTGGTATCTCACACAGACTGCTATGGTACCTTACACAGCCTCCTATGGTATCTCATACAGCCTCCTCTGATCTCTTACACAGCCTTCTATGGTATCTTACACAGCCTTCTATGGTATCTCACACAACCTTCTATGGTATCTCACACAACCTTCTATGGTATCTCACACAACCTCCTCACACAAACTCTGACTGTCCAGGGATCCAACTCCATCTCAGACGCCCACTCTGGTGCTGTAGTCTGAATCTTACTCTCTGTCTCTCAACTCTGTTGATACTTGTAAATTTGTGAAAGTGACAGGAGAATTTCTGAACTATTCTCAACTTAACAATTGCCCATAAATGAATTGGAGTAAGATATCCTACTAATAAATATGAAATGATAACTGACCATGTCACACCATGTTACTGTACTCTAATACTTGTTAAACCCTCTTATGACAAGCAAAAGCGTAAACTTCATAGATGATTTGATTCAATTCATGCAATATGGCTTCTTTTTTTATGTAGTTATGCCAACCTTCTACCATAATATAGGAAGGAGGATGGTTTAAAGATCCTTAGGGGGTTTTGGATAAAGTACAGTACAATCCAAATTCCTTTTAAAAAGGTTACGTGCCAACAACCCCACACACTTACATACACAAGCTTCTCCTCTGCACTAATGAGGATTTGCATCTCCCAGGCTCATTCATGAGGAGCACAGAGAATCTTTTACTCTCCTCCTGGAGGACGCCGCCCGAGGCTGAAGGCAGACACCTTATTAAGGGAGAGTAATGCGATATATGAAAATCCCTTAACAGCTCTCCTCCAAGATTGGATTGTGGTAAAAAAAAAAGTGGCATCCTTCACCTATTGCTCAATTGATTTTTTAAAAATATTATTTGTGGCTCTAAATGTGTTTATGTATGTATACACACACACACACATTTATATATATATAAATTTATTGATTACACACATATATATATATAATTTATTGATTACTGTTACAATCAACTTAATGTTACTTTAAAATCAAATAATTGGACAATAAATAAATCTAATTGATCTGGATTAGGTGTCTACAATTTAAATATAAGTTAACATGGATATCTTTGTGGTTAAATTTGCTGTATTGTCTTGACAAATAACAAATACTACTACTACTTTTAACAATAAGAAGAAGAAGAAGAAGAAGAAGAAGAAGATGATGAGGAAAAAGGTTGTTACAAAAACATATAGAAACAGAAGTCGTCATCATCATGAAATATGTTGCAGTTACTAAGATACCAGATAGGAGCTATAGCCAACTGTATTTTTGGCCACAAAGGGTTACAAAAGTGTAGTTAATGCTGGAAATACCATTCCTCTCACAAACTTTTGTGCATCAAAGCTTTTTTTTTAATTCTCTCCCTAGTTAGTTTCTTGTTTTTCTTGAGAGAGCGAGTCACCTCAGACTCGCAAGCCACTTTCATTTGTGTGAACTGACCAATTGGCTGTCTTTCACATGTTCTCATGCACGGATCCCTCTCCCTGTGGTACATTTCAAACTACTTTTGTCCACCTCAGTGCTCCTTTAGTGACATCAAGATGCGGATCTATTCCTCTTTGGCTAAGTAATATCCAGGGTGGTCCCCTGTGAGAATACCCGACTGCACATGAATGGGTGAATGTAAAAAAAAAAAAAAAAAAACGGTCTTAAGGTAGAATAAACGGTCAGTAATTACAGAAATGTAAAATAAATATCTTGACCGTATAAACTGTGATCAGCATCAGTGTTTTCAGATTTTCCTGTCTGAGATTTAGAAAAAAATACCTGTCTGTTCTGATTTCAGATCTATTATTTACACTTATTATTTCCACATCTTTAATTCGTACTATTTTACCATGTTTGCTGGAAAAAAAAGTACTGTTCAAATTTGTGAGGGGAGGAATAAATACAAAGGGACACTGTGTACACCAGACCTAAGCCATTTAACACACAAACACACACACACACACACACACATACATACACACACAGTGTGTAGCATGTAGTAAGTATGTGTGGCAGCCCATATAGGGATGTGGGTATGAGCACAGTACCTATGGGAGGCCCATAAAGGGATGTTGGTTTAGATGGTGTGTGCTTTATGTGTAGAAGCCCCATAAATGGATGTGAAATGCCTCATTTTAAGCACAAATAGATTGATCCCCGTGTGTTTCACTCGATAACTAAACTACAAGGATTACATTCGATCCAGTATGTATTTGTACATCTATTTTTACAGTAGACACCACTGAGCACATGTGCAGAATCCCAGATCGAAGTGCCCCACTGAACAAGCCTGGGGCCACAGCCATGAGGAAAAAGTCACTGAGACCTCAGAGAAACCAAAGCAAGATTTCCGGCTGAAATGTAACATGAGTGAAAGTGATGTGTGTTCCTAACGAGTATGTATACTGGCGTGGATGCGCTTCAGGTGACCAACCTTGGATGAAGACTCTCTTCCAAAAGATTCGGCCAACGTGGATACCACCGAGAAATACTAGATTGGACAGTATGAGTGCGGCTGTGGAGAAAGCATACAGTAGAGCCAGACAGCGCCTCTGCATGGCAGGAGAGAGCCAACGCTCCTGTGGAGGAAAGAAATGGATGATATCAAATGAATAATAGAGCCTATGTTTACATGAACTTATCTTTTCTTATCTTATCTTATCTTATCTTTTGAACATTTCTTTTTTGTCATCCCCATTTTTCCTTAGGAAAATTAGGAGAAATTGCAGCTTGGAAAACTAACTGTAATTACAGAGTCACTTAATTTCTTTTAAATGTTTAATCCTCCATAGGATAAAGATTATATTTAGAACATGTTAAGAACAAACTTTTGATAATTCACACTGAAAGACATTAGTCAAACAATATTTTGCTACAGGGCGGTTTTGAGCATGTTTTCTAAACTGTCCATAAACTTTTACAGGCTGCTAATGTAGAGACAGCTCAAAAGCAGTTAAGATAAAAACATGTTATTTTTTTAAAAAATTAAATAGGTGTGGAGGAGTTTAGTTAGTGACGCTATGATATTTAATGGCCAGTATCACTTTACTATTTTTACAGTGGTTTTTTTTTTCATTTTATAGTGTTGTGAGACCAAAGGCAAATTTTCACAGGATACCAGAAATGTCAAAGTTAATTTCGACATAACCCCAGTGGTTTAATGGAATAAAGCATATTATTTTAGGGGACATTTTTGTTGAGAAACAGCATGACGTACTATGGCAGAGTGGAGGGGTGCAGTGGAGAGCACGGTCGTCACTGCGTTCTCCAGTAAAACCCCTAACCAGTTCAGCACAGCCCAGCACTGCAGGTAGTCATGGCAACCATGCCAGAAACACACAAATCCAAACGCCAACGCTGTAGAAATGACCTTACGAAGCACACCATGTCGAGAGCCTCCCACTGGCACGTAGATGTATCTGAAAACAAACACAGACACATGCAAAATTAAAAATAAATAAAGAAAGAGATAAATAAAATTTAAAACACAAAACAGATTAAAAAGACACATCTGCTGTGTGCCTGAGAAAGCATGTGAGTGTGTGTGTATGTTCGTGTGTGCCTGAGAAAGCATGTGAGTGTGTGTGTATGTTCGTGTGTGCATGCCGATGTCTATGTGCATGTGTGTGTATGAGTGTACACGTGTTGCAAAAGACAGAGGAAGACGGAGACATTTCATGACAGTAAAAATGACAAGTCATTTTTGATGTTAGGCACCACTAAACAATTACACCAGTGACTACTCACAGATTTGTGTTTGAGTTATTTCTGTTACTTATTTGTGTCTTTGGCAACACGTCTGTACATACACTCTACATCACAAAATATGAAAAGGGGATATATGTGTGAGTACACTAGGTGAATATAAGAGTATCTCTGTTAACTACGTTGTACAGTGGAATGTACAACACATCCTGGTGTTTTATGGCAAATCTTTTGGTATGTGTGTACTGATAAATACCCGTCATTAAACTCTCTCTACCGCAACAGAGTGTCCACAGTCAGCAGAGACATTACTGATCTAAACACACATCTATCTCCTCCTCTCTCTCTGTCTCTCTCTGCTTTTCCATTTCAGGGCTGAGGGAACACAGATCTGTTTTAATGAAGCTAGGAGGACTGTGGGGGTTTTAGCATTGTGTGTGTGTGTGTGTGTGTGTGTGTGTGTGTGTTACTGCTTGAAACAGACAGAGGTAGGGCAAGGGACAAAGTAGGAGAGAAATGAAAGAGGGTATTCTTATTCGGCCTCTACGTTTCAATCTGAAAACCCGTCCTGTTTAAATCTTAGAGGTACATGAACTCTGCTCAGTGTGAGGCAGTAAATCTTCACTAAAGCTTTTACTTAAATTGGGACGATGAAGATGTTCACATTGTAGAAAGTGGAAAAGGAAAGTCACTTAGCAAAGACAAACACAAATCACATCAGTGAAAATCACCAAGAACAAAAATCCAAAAGAAGCACAGCTGTACAAACCGTCCTATGTTAATTCCCAGTACTGGGTACACAGAACAGGATACAAGGGCATGATAAGACATAATGAGATTAGAGGAGTACAAGACTTAAAGTAAAGAGTATTAGGGAATAGTAATTACATAAGGGTGATCCAGTGTTGTTACAGTACAAAAGGCTGTAGAGTGTCTTGTTATACAGCTCAGGTGTGCAGGGCCAGACCAGGCAGTGTAGGGGTGTAGACCACTGACTGCGGAGGTATTTGTGTCTGGGTCTGTCTGCACTAAGCTCTGATGATTCCCTTTATGTGTTCCTATTTTCTCTTTACATTTGCACTTTAGGTGACTGCTGCTGATGTCATATAACGAGCTAGCTAATCTAAAGCGCTGGCTTCTCTTCCTTTGACATAAACTTGTGTTCTGTTTTCAAATGCTGCTTTGTAATTAACTTTAAAACTTCGGAGTTGCATCTTCCATTTCACTTTAGACATTAAGCTAACATGTTTAGCAAGTTGCTACGTGTGCCAATTTGTGTATAATGACTCTCTTTTGACCATTCAGCAACTGCAGTGTTGTTATCTCTGGTTCTAACCCAGTGGATTCTGTTATGTTCACTGAGCACACACCGCTGAGCTGGGACCAAATGTATTTTCTGGTGCTACATAGAAAACCACGCCAGAGGCAAAGGAAACACATCCAGGACCTGTGAACTGGCTTTTACCACATCGGCTAGTATAGTGGTGGAAAAGGAATAATAGAGAATAGGGCCAAAGGGTACAGGGGTGCAAAAGCATTGGGAAAAACTACTACTACTACTTTAAATTATTTGGTTGTAGTTTTGTGTTTGTAGTATTTTCATCCTAATTTTCCATTTTTTATTTTATAGCATTTAGTTTTATTAATTTATAGCTGTATTTAGTAGCTTTTTCAGATGTCATTATTATCATTATTATTATTATTATTATTATTATTATTATTATTATTGTTGTTGTTTTTGTTGTTGTTGTTGTAGCTGTGCAGGTATGCAGGGAGATAATCATCGATGAAACCTGAAAATGAATTAAACAGATGGCTATCGACTACATTGATAAATAAATAAGAATACATGCATTTGTTCCAAGATAACATTACATCATAGGCCAAAGTTCTCATCAGTCAGACGCTAATGGTTTGGTTATTTTCCTGTCTGATGGCATGTGCGTTACTGAGCCAAGTAGTAACTGATCAGGCTTATCGATTCGACTATTGATCAGGGGTTATTGACGGTAAGATTATTAACCATGGCTTGTCCTTCAGTCACACTCCACAAACAAGCAGATTAAGACAGATAAGGAAACTAAGCCCTGTATCAGCCTGCGAGAGGAGCAGATATCTAGCCCTAACTGACTTTAGGGAGTAGGCAGGGAGATTAGCTGAGCTTTGTAACAAAGTGCACTATCACACTCAGTCACACACAAGCTCCACCATCACTGGGCAGCGTTTAGTAACCCTCAGCCTCTCTTACCCCCATCCCTTAGCTCTCATGACCTCTCCAGACAGCCCACAATGTTTCATGACCTCTCCAGACAGTCCACAATGTTTCATGACCTCCAATGTACAGACAACAAACAGAGCATCAGTGTGCTCTGAGACACAGATGCTTATCTACCTCACTCTGAAGAGTCGTTTCCTTACATTAGTACCATGTTCCCTAAGTGTGTGTGTGTGAGTGTGTGTGTGAGGGAAGGCAAAACACAGATATTACAGGTTACCCTAATGTTTTTCTAAGGTCAACGCTGCCTTCCTTACACTCAAACTCAGTTCTAAAGCTGTATAATTCGGCACAGAGAGACAGAGAATCAGAGAGGGTTGAATGAAAGAGATTTTGAAGCAGTTTAAATAAGTAGTATTAAGGTAAGGCTTTAGAAAGGATTATTGGAGGTGTGATGCTTACAGCAGAACTCTGTGTAGTCAGCTAAAAACTCTCAGCTCAACGCTGGAGCGTACGTCTCACAGACATACACTCACCACACTGAAGAAACCCCTCCCTCCCTTACCCACACACACATCCAATAAATCCATTCCTCATTAAAGAGAGAAACTGTATCAGACACTAATTCCATTGCTTCAAATAGTCATGGGAGAATACCAACTGATGTGGGTTCATATGAAATTCTGTTTAAAGATATTTTTGTAATTCAGCTGAAATACTAGGGAGGGTTGGGAACCAGCCATGAGCCAGGGAATGAGACAGGAGAGCTCTGGCCAGCATTATATATCGCCAGCAAATAGCTCTGATAATGATGTCACTATTGATCTGAAACTGGTTGGTCACGTCCAAGACTTTGGGTTTACATTAGCGCTGAGTGAAGTTTTAGACCATATGAAAAAATGGAATGCTTTGTGTAATCCACGCTTATAAAAGTAACACTTTTAAAAGGATATGCAGTTATGAGAACAATCAAAAATAGTGTTCTCTCTCATTAGTGACTGGAGCAATGCTGGGGTTAATCGATACAAAGCGACAGAAATTAACTAACGTAAGTGGTTTTAGCGTTTAATATAAATATAATGAACATTACAGAGATTTGGGAGGAAGTTCATTTACAATGCACTAGGTAATACTGCCACAATTGCTGTGAGTCACTGGAAGGGGGTGGTGTGTGTGTGTGTGTGTGTGTTTTGAGGGGGAGTAGAGACTCTAAGATCCTCACAATCCAAACTCAGCCATTCAACACTTAATTACAGCACATTTAAAACAGTATCAAGGCCTCTTCTAAGACCTTACGCAATACACCTCCATTACACTGATCATCTTCACCTGCCGACACACACTCAGAACACATTTAAGGAGCAGGGAGAAGGAGAGAGAGAGAGAGCAAGACAGGAGAAGGTGGAGGATGAACAGAACTGCATTTGGATGAGACAAAGATGATTTAGATTCAAGAGGACATGTGAGCATAACGACAGTCTCTCTCTCTCTAACTCTTTTGAGTCCACAGTGATTGAGCAATCAGAGGCTTGCCTGCTCCATTCCTTTTAAACGTGTCTGTTTTTCTCTATATCTCTATACATCACACTGCTGCATTCAATCCATTCCAACACAGACTGTCACTCTCAACTATTTTATGTTCTCTCTCCCTATTTGAATCAGTCTAAGCAGAGTAAACACGACTACAGGAGGGATTACAGCATTCAATCAGTCAGTTCCACCAGTCAGTCAATAATCAATCAGCCACTAAATGGACAAACAACTGCTGCAAATACGGCACGAAAGTAAAAATTATGAATTGATCAAAATGAATAATAAATAAATAAGTAGATATATCGTTAAAAGAAATGATCAGCATGAGACAGGAGCGAGCTCAGATAAAGCCCATTCATTCTGAATGATGCATATTTACACGGATGGGCAGTCTTCCAGCATAACAAAAGCAAACGTTTCACCTGCATCACAGTGTGAGCCTCCGCCCTCATCATGATCAATTAATGCAGATGCATACCACTGATCAAACATCTTTTGTCTGTAGAGATCCCATTCTCGGCAGGGCCCAATATAGCGCAACACAATAATACCCAGAGCCCAGAAGCGGAGCCTCACTGAATATGCACCCAGGAGCACTCCAGGCATTATGTTAAGTCATTACAATATGAATCGCTCATGTTCGAAAATGCACCATGGAGAACAGAGGTTTGACAGGGCTTGACATGGTTCGACAAGGGTGTGTGTGTGTGTTTGTGTGTGTGTGTGTGTGTGTGTGTGTGTGTGGTTGGGGTGGGATGTGAATGCCCATCATCATCATATACATCTCGCTCACGATATGAACTCCGTCCCATTCAGTCACAGAAACAGCTCTACAGAGATTCATCTATTCAACTGTCTACAGTAACAACATTTTTGCATTTCTACAGAATTAGACAATTCTTTCAAAAGAATGAGTTTTGCTGCATTGAGAACTGAAAAGAAAACCCATTAAAAGTGTTTTTACTGTACTCTAGACATCAGTCAGCTGCAAACACACGGTACATACAAGAGGCGACCTTATTTTTGACAAAGGATTGAAAACAGAAGATTAAAACACATTGGGTGCATAAGCATACACACCCCCTGAAATGAGGACTGAGACTACACTGAGTGAGATTAATATCAAACCAACTGCATTCCGGATCATGCATCAAGCTAATTTACCTTCACCACCAGAAATCAACTGCTAAAATCAGTTTCACTTGTAGGAGTTCAGTGAAGGTTGATGATACCAAGGAAAGACCACTGCTAGCCTCACACAGTCATCCTTATCGTGGATGCCACATGCCGCGGAGTCTTGAGCAAACGGACAATCCAAAACAGGCATGAAAAGAGCCTTTCAGCTTCAAATGAGCCATGTTTTTATGGGGCAAAACTGATATTCAGTCTAATCTTCAGTATAGTTTTCTTGTTTTGTTTTTTTTTAGCGCATGCATCAGTAATTGTCTTTAAAATGACAACAACGCTGCTATGGTGATTACAACCGATCTTTCCCATCCACATCAAAGCTATAATTACTGTCTTATATTCATAAAAGCACAGACTACCATTGAAAGAAAGGTCACTTAAACGCAGACCTATGTTCTGTGTGTGTGAGTGTGTGTGTGTGTGTGTGTGCGTGTGTGTGTGTGTGTGTGTGAGTGAGTGTGTGTGTGTGTGTGTGTGTGTTAGATAAATGTCACATTTGCCAATAAACACCACAGGGGTTATGCTATGACAAGAGAATTGCTCAAATTACAGAGCAGTAGTTGATTCAGAGCATTAGTGCCATTAATCTGATGGAGCACATGCGCGCGCCACACGCGCGCACACACACGCACACACACACACACACACACACTCTCACATATATTAATGTGCGTGGGTTTAGAGACACATCTAGAGACAAGAGAAAAGTGCAGTACCTGATGAGCCAGCGGTACAGCCCCACGTCAAAGTGTCTGAAAGAAAGAGAAACATAATGAGAGTGATAACGATGGGGAATGAATCCCAATGATTTCACACAGAAAAGGGCCCATTTAAAGCATTTAACCCCTTGCATAGGTTCAAAGTCTTGTGGAGATAATTCTCATGATCATTTCCATATTGTCGATGGTACGTAGCTGAAACACACGACACAGTACGTTCTCAAAACAAAGCCAGACCAACCAATACACACACACTCACAAAGTACACTTACGTCAAAAGTACACACATGCCCCCCATCAGACTCTAACACACTCCCAGGTGTAAGAGCATACGCACAATGACAGAGTGGTCAATAAACAGGTAGCATGGGGGAATGAGAGTCATAATGGTCCTATATCTGTGCAGCCCCAGCTGTTAAATATCATCAAAGATAATCTAATAACCACAGGTCCGTGTCAACATTAATGCCTCTGTAAAGCTGGAGAGAGGGGGTTCTCTGAAGAGTGTTCTCTTGGCTCTTAGCTACTGTAGCTTTCGCTAAAACACTTACAAACGACAAAAATTTCATTATCCATAGACTTAAGGTAGATAGGATCAGGATCACGCTTTGTATGAACATCTAGTTCAAAATGGGTCCATACGCTCGTTTCTAAAAGAAGGATTAGAGAGAGAGAGAAAGACGTAGGGAGAGGGGGAGGGGGAGAGAGAGAGAGAGAGAGAGAGAGAGAGAGAGAGAGAGAGAGAGAGACAGGGAGAGAAAACGAGAGAGAGAGGATCTCTATGACCATAAGGCAGTGAAGCTGTGAGGTGATTAAAAAAAACAACATATTCACTCACAATGACACTGATTTCAGACTGGCAGATGCATTCATTTAAGGAGTATGGAAAATGAAGGAAATAAAGTGTGTGTGTGTGTGTGTGTGTGTGTGTGTGTGAGTGAGTGATACTGTGAAAACTGTGTCTGTAAACTAAAACCATTGCCACAGGAATCATCTCATCGACTCATGGAAAGCTGCCATTAACAAGAGGCAGAGAAAACCCTAAAACGGCCATTTCATCCCTAGTGACTCCGTTGGCATGAAAACCTACTGACGTAAGTCCAATTCAGCCTTACATCTGTAAATCAGAACCTGAACAAAACAAGTGGGGAGACCTTGTGCAGGCTGATCTGATCTGATCTGATCTACAGGGGAGATGGGGTTAATGTTTGGTATGGTGTAACTGCCAGGTTAAGGTTACTGCTTTAAGCAGTGGGTATGTGGCTAATGTTTGATGGAACGGTTTAAGCTACGGAAACTTAAAGTACAGAGTATCTCATTTATGGGAGGGAGAGTCATTCTGTTGTCGGAGCAGTCTGTTCTCTGTAAAACTCCAGTGCAGGTCTGAGAGCCTGTGTGTTTATGAGAAGTGTGTGTACAAAGGAGGGCGGAGGAATGTTGACATCTCCGGACTTCAAACACGCATTCAATGGGATGAAGCTGAACCTGGGACAGATATGTAAACACAAAACAAACAACAGACTCTCAGCAAGAGGTAGAGACTCTATACACACAAAACACACACACACATACTCTGTATGCTAAATACTTGGGACCCTCCATTGATTTCCATTATGACAAAAGTAAAGAATAACATCCTAATCCTAAAATAATCGCTAATCTTAACTCTAATCCCACCTGAAAATATTCGCACAGTTTACATCACCAATAAGAGTGTCTTATCAGAAAGCACCTACGTCATTTTTTAGGAGTGGGAACTATAATGTTGACCCCAGTTTCACAAGGTTCAGTGTTCTTTCAGAAAAAATGTCCTCCTCACTTAGCAAAAACAATTATACATACACACACACACACACAAACACACATGCACACGCGCGCGCACACACACAAACACACAAATCCAGCATATTTTAATGAAGAAAAAAAATAAAACAGAAAACTGTGGAGGAAGAAAATTTGTCCCTTTGGTCTAATTACAGCATTCACAGACGGACAGACACATCAATCCGTCCAGCGGCTGCAGCGGGAAAAGCATATGAGAGATTTTAAAGCACATATGTTTTCTTGTCCGTAGAGGCGACTGATTACCCTTGGGGCTCCCGGAGACTTTAACAGCAGACACAAATTTTGTGTTGGCTAATGAATTTTGCGTTTAGGCTCCATTTAGGAGAAATCCAATTTATCTAGCATTGGATTTGTAATAAAAATGAAATTGTAAAGCCAAAGGACTGAATAAAAGAGCCCCTAAATTAATTGAAGGTGTCCAATAGTGGTCTAATTCTCCATAGTGACACCTAGTACAAAACTGCTGCCTCTGAAATTCACTACACTACTTCTTGTAATATTCAGTAAACCTCTGCCCTACTGTCTCTAACACCCAATAAGACTCACACATTGACTCTAAGACTTGCTTAAATGCTACATGTAGTTCATCTAACTACTGTTCCTCAGGTCTGATTCAGTCGTGAGTCATTCCAGACGGCTCGTGAAGAGGTGGAGACACACTATGTTTATGAAGTACACAGAGACTTAACTAAATGATTTGATTCATCAACCCCCAAACTAAATCTCACTGTACAAGCCCAGAAAACTGAAAATACTACAGTGGTACAACCAATCAATAATACTTTGCAGTATCAATAACATTTCCCCTTTGTTTTGCTCAACTTATAATGATTGCCAGGAGATACCTTCCTTTTAAATTATTAATTTCTGACACTCACAATAAACCAACTGATGTTTGTGGTGAAATAAATGATTTACTGCTAAAGATGGCAGGGTGTTGTGGATGTTTTTTTTTCTTTTGTGTGTGAATTGGATTGTCTGCAGTTAGCCTGAGCCTGTGTGTTTAAGTGTGTGTGTATGTGCATGTGTGTGTGTGTGTGTGTGTGTGTGTGTGTTTGTGCGCGTGTGTGTGTTACTCATGATGGTTATGGGGCAGACTCAGCAGTATGGCTGCTGGCTAAATGAAAAGCCTTTCAGATTAGTGGACCAACCTCAATCTGCTGAACCAATAAAACACTGTGTGTTAAACTGTCTATGCTAATTTACCAAAGGCTCTCACTGTCACACTCATACACACACATACAGGCAATCAATCACAAAACTCTTTGGAAAACAGATTGTCATTTCATTTTTTCTTTTATAAATTATCCAAAAAGGAGTGTGATAATAAAGTTGACAAGCAAGCAGGCCAGAGCAATCCATAATTCATGAACGACTTTTCTCTCAGGAATACGAGCAAGATGAAACTGGTCAATACCAGAGAGAGCGCTCAAAGACACGTGACAGCCAATAATCAAATCACTCTGCTATGATGTTGAGACTGTATATAGTACTAATGCAGAGCAGATATATAAAGCATTCATTTGCGGCATTAATAGAGTAGGTCAACACAATGGAAAAGCTGCATTGTCCTATTCACATCTCTATGACAGATCACTAACATTGATGTGAATTTTGTATGCTGCTCTTAGGCCCAGGTATATATGAATGACTAGGTGTATCTGTCTTGGTTGGGTGTGTAATTATGTTAGTGAATGTGTTTTTTTCCCATGTGACTGTAAGTGCATGTTCTAATCATGTGGGTGTGTTGTGTGTATACCCTCTGTGATTATCCCTGTTCTCTTTTTGTGGGCAGAATGTTTGGCTGTTCTGCCCTCTGCAGTCCAAAGGAGGTTCTGCTGGTGTTTTACAGTGATAAATTCGTACAGGCTGACTTGTTATAAAACCGTGTATTCACCTAACACAGACTCTGAACCTTAACAGTTGGTCTGTTATGAATTCATCAGTATTTTGTTCTGTGTCTTTCTGCTGAAGGTAGGGAGTGTGTAGATATTTCTGTTGTTTGAGGGCATGACCGTGAAAACAATGGACAGTTTGTCTGACTTCCCTGCAGCTGGGAAGATATATTTACATAAAAAAACATGATATGAGAAATCTCTCAGCATTGCCTCACATCTCCCTGTGAGTACCAGTTCTCAATAAACAACAGTCCTTCCCTGTCTATGTCTGAGGAGTGTGAGTGTGTGTGAGTGCGTGCATGCGCACAAGCATGTGTCTCACCTCCACATCCCAGTGAAACTGTGCATTACGCTGACACAGCGAGGCATTCTGGGAGGGTTCAAACCGTCGAGTCGTACCACCAACGCCGGAGCACCGAACAAGACCAAATACTTCACATAAAAGAACTGCACCAAAGCTAGAGCCAAACCACCTACAGAGACAGAGAGAGATAGAGAGAGAGAGAGAGAGAAAGAGAAAGGGAGAAAGAAAGACAACATCTCTCTCATTATTATCTTCTGTATGTTTAAAAGTACCCAGCTCAGAACAGACATGCAAACACACAACACACCAAAGACTCTGGTTCATATCATCATGGTGTGTGTAAGTGAAGAAACACAGCACACAAACACAGACATAAATGTGCCCCAAACAGGAGCAGGGGTCACATGTGGTTCACTCACACTTACCCAGTGCCCAGGGTGGAAGGATCTCCAAGTAGGTCTCATTGCTCTGGATGGCATGCATATACATGAAATGAATCATAGCTTCTGCTATGCACCACCACAGAATCACACGTACTACACTACCCAACACACATACAGCATCCAACTTAAGCACTGGCCTGTAGATCTGCGGGGGGAGGGGGGATAACATATCATATATTTACAAGAGAGGAGAGAAGAGAAGAGAAGAGAAGAGAAGAGAAGAGAAGAGAAGAGAAGAGAAGAGAAGAGAAGAGAAGAGAAGAAAAGAGAAATCAATATCAAAAACAATTCCTTCCATTTGAATGCCTAAAACAAACATACACAAACACTTGTGAACATGAAACTTAATTTAAATGCTTTGCTAGGCTATAGTAATTGACAGGCACATAAACAGTATTTGCTAATACTTCATTAATTTAATATTTTAACAAATTTTGCACATGAATCATCATAACTCAATGCACATAGAAGAAACCAAGAAACCAGAAATCAGAATCTTCCAAGAAATCCAAAAAGAATAAAAGAGAATAAAAAAGTAGACATCATATGGCCCTACCAAAGCTTTGGGTACTCCAACCAAGGAGATTTACCTACCTTTAACCAGCTGATTAAACACTGATATATAAGGGCACTTATTAAACTATGAGTTTAACATGTCTCGAGGAGTGTATTTTAGGAATGTGTGTGTGTGTGTGTGTGTGTGTGTGTGTGCGTGTGCGTGTCCTCACTTGTTGGCTGAAGTCTTTGTAGGTGATGACTGGACCATTGTAGAACAGTGGGTGGTAGAAACAGTAGGATGTGAGGTTATACAGTTGGAACTGAAGTTTTCTGGCTTTCGGAGTGTAACAGAGCTGATCTGATCCTCCAGTTTGAGCAAACTGCCAGTGGTACTCCAGACTGAAGCTTATGCAGCGCAGAGCACAGACAGCAATACTGAAGAGCAACAGAAAGTACTGCTCCTCTGTCTTGTACCAACTACGCTGAAAAGAAAAGAAAATATTTTATTTTCTTTTTCTTTAACCTTCACTTAACATCAGTTTATGATTCATTAAACTTTCTTTTTTTCCACTGAGCTCTCGCCCACAAAGACATTGGTGGACCCAGGTTGGAAACATCACAGCACAAAGCAAACCAAACAGGAAACAGACAATGACTGGACAACAGCCGACGGTATCAGAGACAGAAAGACAGGACCACAGCTAAAAAACATCAAACAGAGAGACAGGACCACAGTTAAAAAACATCAAACAGAGAGACATGGGCAACAGCTGAAAATATTTAACAGGCACAGGATAACAGCTAAAACATCAAACACTGGACAACATGGTCTTTAAACATTAAAAATATGCATGCTTCTTCACAGTTCAGTATATTTCAGTCTTGAAATCCATTTGCAACACAATTCAGAAAAATGTCATATCTATTTAAAAGCACCCTAAATCTCAAAACACAAAGACAAATTCACATATTAGCCAACCACAAAGTTACAAATGGTCAAAGACAGTAAAACCTTCACTGATCTGATGCTCTGGACCTCTGATTGAAAGTTGATAGCTGTAAGTGACTCTGAACAAGAACATCAGATAAATGAATGACTCAGGTAATTAAAATGAATTGTGTTTTCTTTGTTTGGTGCGTTAAGGTACGACAAAGCAACAAACACTCCATTCAACTTGTGAATGATTGGTCGGTGAACAGGAAAACATTGTAACACTTTCCACAGCCTGTGTTTGGGAGGCATGTCTATCAGTTGTCAATCAGTAGAGTGATCAGAGAGTGGGTGAACACACCACTGTTTTAAAATGAGAGAGCAGATAAGCATCTGTCACAAGAGGAAAGATAACCTCCAAACGTAGATTAAAACAAAGACAACACATCCTTCAATGCAAAGAAGTTTGTCTTTACACTTATCTGAGACTTACACAGGGAACAAAGCAGAGAGGACAAAATAAACCCTGACAGAGTGGTCACATAGTCAAGGAAACACAAACAAAAACACAAACACGAACACACAAAGCTTTATAGGATCAAACAGCCATTTGAACTCTCAACAGACATAAAGTGATAATCAGCTGGGCTACAGTCAGGATAAAGACACAGTGAGAGACAGAGAGAAACAGACAAAGATGGAATTTCTGCTGCAGACAATGTCAGTAAAATCAACATTCCATCTGCAGAACACTGCAGACAGGGAGTGTGGGGGGAGAGAGAGAGAGAGAGAGAGAGAATGAGAGAGAGAGAGAGAGAGAGAGAGAGAGAATGAGAGAGAGAGAGAGAGAGAGAAAGAGAGAGAGAATGTGTGTGCTCACAATATTTACAGTGAGTGTAGATGGAGTAATATTTATACATTTTAAATGCATGTACAGAATGTGTCAAGATGGGATATTGCACATGTAAGTAATACAAATCAGATACTGCAGTTGCAATGAAGGCAGATAGGGTTATGTAGATGTAATGCATGTAGAAGCGGTAATGTACATGTAAGAAATGGAGATGGTAATATAGATGTAGTATATGTAGATTGCATAATACAGATATAGTAAATGCAGATGGTGTAATGTAGATGTAATGCATGTAGAAGGATAGGGTAGATGTAACAAATGGAGATGGTGATAAAAATGTAATATATGCAGACTGGGGTAATACAGATGTAAGGAATGTAGTTGTGTAACATAGATGTAATAAATGTAGATAGGGTAATACAGATGTAGGTGGGGTAGTGTAACTCACCTGTATGTCCTGCAGGCTGCTGATGTGGAGGGTGGAGAGCAGCAGTAAAGCACAGCTCCAGGACAGGGTGGGGCTGTGTAGCTGAGCAACAGCCAATGAAATGCTTAGATGGAGCATCATAACAGCCACACCCTTCAGGCCCAAGAGACAACAGGCCAACAGAAAGCCATACAGTGTAAGAATGGCCACTCGGAACTACAACACAGACACACACCCACACAGGCACATTTACACAGTGAGAACAGCAGAGGAAAGACTACAATGCAATACAAATATCAAATGCAGTTCAAATCAACGTGCAATAAATCACATGTACACACAGAGCAATATATCTAACACAAACATACACACACACAGGCACATAAACAGGGCTCTGACTGTTCATCACAGACAGACCTGAGGCAGAAAGAGAGCAGCCAGCCTGGACACCACAGCATGGCCAATCAGGGACCAGAGCAGAGAGTGCCGTGCCCACTCACTCCAGAAACTCCACTCAAAGTCTGTGGGATCCTGAGAAAACACACACAATTATGTGTAAACACAAATAAAGACACAAATTTTAAAATCCACCCCCCCCCCCACACACACACACAAATGTACACACAAACATTCACAGCCACCTTTTGAATAAATGAAGATTTATGAGATGAGTTTCCTTTTATAGTGTGAGTGTGTGATGAGTGTATGTTAAGATGTGTATGTAATTAGCGTGAGTGATGAGAGTGTTTGGGATGATTGTTGTGCTGGTTTCTGACCTTCTTGAAGCCCCAGATGAGAAATCCTCTCTCCAGGTCTACCTCTCTGCCAAGGCTGGCTTCATGTCCTGATGATCAAACACAGGAAATCACCTCATACTCACACAGAGACTCAGGAACTGAGCTTACCCTCACGGCCAGATGCAAGAAATGACTTCACACTCACAACGGAGAAAACACACAGATCACACAGTCTCACCCTCCGCTGAAAACCGTTGAACCCAATAAACTGGATCCGTTACGCAGCTAGTATCTGACATCTCTTTCAACTTGTGTTGAAGCACAGAGTTGAAACACACTTACAGTACAGCTTCACACTTGTGTTAGTACAAAGGAGAAGTTCTTGCAGACAATCGCCTCCTATTTAAACTGGTGATGTAATTTTTGTGATATCTTATTTCAGCAGAGCAATATTTGCTAAAAATGCTCCCCGTTGTTGCATGCTAACAATATAAAGCTAACACAGCTTTACATCTGTTACATCTTAAAGACCGACAGTGAGTGGCTTCTTTGTCCTGACTCCTGTGGGAATGAATGAGAGCAGAGCTACACAGGTGTCTGTGTAGACCTGCTGTATCTGTCTCTCTCTTTGTGTTTCTGTCTGTGATTAAGGGTAGACCTGCTGTTCATTTGTGTGTGTGTGTAGAACTGCAGAGTGTGTCTCTGTTTGTGTGTTTCTGTCTGTGATTAAGGCAAGACCTACTGTTTGTTTGTGTGTGTGGAGACCTATTGTTCGCTTGTGTGTGTCTGTAGACCTGCTGTGTGTGTCTGTGTGTTAAAGTGGACCTGGTGGGTGTATCTGTGTGTTGAGGTGGACATGGTGGGTGTATCTGTGTGTTGGGGTAGACCTGCTGAGCGTGTCTGTGTTTTGGGGCAGACCTGCTGTGTGTGTCTGTGTGTTAAGGTGGACCTGGTGGGTGTGTCTGTGTGTTTGGGTAGACCTGCTGAGCGTGTCTGTGTTTTGGGGCAGACCTGCTGTGTGTGTCTGTGTGTTAAGGTGGACCTGGTGGGTGTGTCTGTGTGTTTGGGTAGACCTGCTGAGTGTGTCTGTGTGTTTGGGTAGACCTGCTGTGTGTGTCTGCGTGTTTGGGTAGACCTGCTGAGTGTGTCTGTGTGTTTGGGTAGACCTGCTGTGTGTGTCTGTGTGTTTGAGTAGACCTGCTGAGTGTGTCTGTGTGTTTGGGTAGACCTGCTGTGTGTGTCTGTGTGTTGAGGTGGACCTGCTGTGTGTGTCTGTGTGTTTCGGTAGACCTGCTGTGTGTGTCTGCGTGTTTGGGTAGACCTGCTGAGTGTGTCTGTGTGTTTGGGTAGACCTGCTGTGTGTGTCTGTGTGTTAAGGTGGACCTGCTGAGTGTGTCTGTGTGTTGAGGTGGACCTGCTGAGTGTGTCTGTGTGTTTGGGTAGTGCTGCTGTGTTTTTGGGTAGTGCTGCTGAGTGTGTCTGGCTGTGCTCCTATTCAACTCCAGAGGTAGAAGTGTCTCTGCAGACTAAACACAGGGAAATCCACAGCTCACCCTCTGCCCATCACACACATACACACACACACACACACCTGCCACTGTACTCTGCAATGCAGGGACAACCTGTTTTTGTTTTGTCCTCTCTCTCTCCTTCTCTCTCCCAACCTTTTATCACCTTGACAGACGGCTTTCCTGCATGGTGCAGCAGAAATCTGCCTTCACAACAAGATGCTAGATGCACACATACATACACACAAGCATATGTGCAGAGCAAGAAACCAATACAGAAAGAGTGCCATCTAGTGGTCAATCTAAGAAACAAACTACAGCAAAATAAAAAAAGTAAAAAGTGAAGAGCAGAAAAAAACTGTTTAAGACCTGTATCACCAAAACAAAATAATACCATATAACAAAACTCCTTTAACACTTTTTTAATCCTATTACATGTAACCATGGCTAACATCTGGATAACTGTCTCCATATTTAATTCTGTTCCATGGACTTTGTGGGGACAGGATTCAGAGTATACACATATCCTTATGCTAATCTTTGGTATACACTAAACTGATGGTTCCACATGGGCTACTTCTGAAATTATATTATTTACCATACTTCATTACAGTATGCAGTGATAGACAAGGCACTGTCACGCGTAAATGACAGTCCTCTACATGTTAAAGTCAACTTAGAAACACATACTTCATGTACTCCACAGACACGGCTTACTAAATGTGATGTGTATGCACTAACTGTAATGACAAATACTGAAGTGTACCATTTCCTACACAATCAAATGCATCCAGCTTTAACAGTACACCAGCCAATCCCCATCCAGCAGTAGCACCAGCCAATCCCCATCAAGCATAACCACCAGCCAGTCCCCTTTCAGTATTAGCACAGAACTTTTATTTGTTCATTCTCCATTCTTTGACACCACCCCTAGAAAAAAGTCAGCCACATAGAAATCCACAATTTACTCACCACGAAAAAGACAAGCAAACTTTGAAGGTGTTCACCAAAACACCTATCGAAACAGATCCAACGCAAAAGGGAATGCAAGTTCTCGCATGCACTGACACACACACAGTTGCTAAATGATGTCATTGTAGCATTTAACCAGAGTCTACCTCAACTGTGATGATGTCTCTTTTACCTTTAGAGAAAATATGAAGCTCGTAGAAGGAGTAGAGGTGTGAGCCAAAAGAGAGGAGCCAGTACAGAGTCATCTCCCACTGAGGCAAAACCCCTGCCATCACCATGGTTACATACTGGTCTTAGTGATTCTGCAGTGAGGTAAAACATATAACAGCAACTGAATTTCATACATCAATATTACTGTGCATTTCACCCTACCTAGTTTTTGTGTAACTACAATGCAATCTATAGGTACTTGTTTGAATGCCAAGATTTGTGGGCAGAGGAAAAAACAGCTGATATCACTGGTTAAAGATCTGAAAGAATTACACCTGAAGATTTACTTTATGAAGTACAAGACATGTTAGATTCCATTCGAAATAAAAAAATCCAGAAAGTTTGTGTACAGTGCCAGCACTGGTTCGGATGGCACAACTTTTCATTAACTAGACCATAAGAGGAATTATTAAGTACAGCTTACTGCCCAGATTAAAAAAATGAGAACATGTTTTAATAGGTAACTGGGTTACCACAAGCTATCAGAGTAGATTCAGTCCACCTTGGTATATGTTCCACAAATGTCTGGGTCTGTACCAAACTGACATGGAATCATTCTTCTACAAAACTCCATCATTTGCTGTGCTCTACAGTGGAAATAAATACACAGTTTATCTCAGCTTCTCAGGGGTGGAGTGGACCTAAGCCATGCTGGGAGAATGTACCTCCCACAACAAAAAACTGCCAGAACCCTTCACCGTAGAGAACCAGCACCCGGCATGTAGGTCTCTTTTGACATGTACCATTGATACAGTTTTCTGACTGTTAAGAAAAAGGCGAAGAATGAGTCATAAGACTATATGTTCTAGCGGCCCACTGCCGGTGCTCTTTGCACCACTTTACCCTCATGTGTAGCCAACAATTTAGGGTTGTGAAAGTGCTTATGCCCTGCAACTTGACCGCAGTATACACCATTCTGAAATTCTCAGTGAGATGCTCTTGGGAAACCGCCTGGTTACGTATAGGAAGACTAAATTAAGCACTTCTCTACTGGAACCATTTAAGAGAGAATGACATGAAAGTTTCCTAATGATTTTTAATAATTCTCGGTAGCATATATGGCATTGTCGGACTGACCGACAAATGAAAGACTTAACAACTGCCGTTAGTTGTGATAGAAAGTGGAAACCAATGCTAACTGAAGGCTTATAAAATACACACAAAGTAGACTGAACCTCTTTAAATACACATAGAACAGGACCGTGTCACATTAATTCTGGAGACACAAAAATTGTTGAAAACATGGGGGAAATGCCATTACCTTCGCTAATCAAGTCTTATACTTACACTCACAGATTTTGGACATGCTAAGTGGTCTCCGCTGTTTCCGCTTTTTCTGCACGGCTCCTCAGTGAATGGACTGTTTGCTCAGTAAAACTCCGCCCAATATTTCCATTGGTGGATAGTCTGTTCCTGTTAGGTTGTCTGAGGCTGGAATTGAGGTGTGCTGTAATTCCATCTGATGCTGATCAGGGTTTGACAGAAGAAAGCCTGACAGGACTTAAAATGAGAAGACATGACAGAAGGAACCCTGATTCAGCGTGTCAATATATCCACTCATTACGCACATACACACGCACGAGCGCATACAGACACATAGGCATGAAGATGTAATAAATCAAATGTGTTTCTGGATAATTCTTGATAATAATACAAGCGCGGGCGCACACATATACACACAGACAGACAGAGAGAGAGAGAGAGAGAGATCTGCCATAGGATTGCACTGGGTTTATGTACTGATCATAGAAGGGGGACATATGACATAAGGAAAATGGGAATAGTGATAAGTGGTGACAGGAACGGAGAGTGGAGTAGGAGATGAGGAATAGACGATTAAAATCGCTAAAGAACTGAGAGGTCCTTTGGGCAGCGCTAAAAGGAACAGGTTCCATAAGAGTTGTAGACGAGAGATTTGAGAAAAGAGCTTTGAAGAACTTGAAAACAACAACAGCAACTTTAACAGCAGTTAAAAGATTAACTACGATCATCATAAAAATAAACACACACAGTAATGCTGATTAAACTCAGCAGACGGCGCTGTGTGACAAAGGATTTGATGGCAGTAGTATTATAAATATCATCACTGCGAAAACAGTTTGAACACCATCAGAGCAGCTTGCCTAAAATACTTAAATATCAATTTAAAAATCTAAATAAAAACAGCATTAGTTCTTTCCTTCATATTGTAAATGGCGTTGTGAAGTTGCTTTCGAGGAAGCAAACGGATTTTAAGGGTTATTGAATTTCTGACCAATCACAGTCGGCTGGGGGAAACCTTATACGAGCACGGCATTAAGAGAAGGGGCGGGAGCAAGAATGTCCTAAAAGTTAAATAAACTTCGTGGCGGTGAATGGTGCATCGCAGAGGATACCTTGGTCATACATACCGACGCGCGTCCTCATAGCCACATCGCTCCGAAGAATGACGTCTAAATGCCCGAGATGCGAGAAGCCCGTGTTTTTTGGTAAAATACCGATCACTGAATTTTAGTGTTGATGAATCGTGTTGGAAAGGAATTCATTTTTGTGGCACAGCCGTCAACTAAGGAGTTGACGCCGTAAATAATTCACGAGCATTCAGTTTTATTCTGTAAATTTAATCGAGTTTAGATTTGTTAAATTAACATGTGAGGAAGACTGAAGTGAAAGTTTGTCTTTGAAGAGGTTACATAAGAACCAGCTACTAGATGAAAAACACATTTATTCAAACTTTGTCCATTTAATGTTCAGAAATTTCTGAGATGTAAGATCTATTGATGACTGTAACTGAAAGCGAAGTGTTTTTGCAAGGCTTAGTTATTGTGATGACAAAGGAGCAGTATTGTTCAGTCAGCTGTTACTGACGGTCGATTCCATGGTAAATATTCCGCAGAGTTTCTGCTGTCCTTTGGGTCCGTAAATTCTTTTGCCAGCAAAAAAGAGGACGAGGCATGCTATGCTGTTATGTAAAGGTTGGCGAAAAAGAACTGTCACTTGGATGGCGTGTTAAAGTGCGGTTACAGAGGACACTGAGGGGTGGAATGCTTTCCTGTCTGGGTCAAGCGGACGCGCTGTGTCTTTTAAATAGTTCGTTTGTATTCAGGACCCCCCATGGTCTTGAGACCTCCACCACAAAACATTTCTCTTGGAGATTTACATGCATTTTGGGAAGCTCTCTGGAATTCCTGTGGTGGTGGTGGTGGGGATGTGTATGCGAGTGTTTATAGAGTCCAAGAGTGTCCGTTCAGTTTTTGTTTTTAACTTCCTAAGACCAGATCTAGTTTTCACAAACAAGATTAGGTTTTGCTCATTTTTTTATTGACATTTTGCTGGCTTCTGTTTGCTAAATGTTAGAGGAGATGATACAGGGAGGTCAAGAGAACCAAGAGCAGTACAGAGTTCAGTCTCTCTCTCTCTCTCTTTCTCTCTCACTCACACACACACACACACACACACACACACACACACACACACACACACACACGTGCGCGCGCACTCACACACACAGACCTACACCTATTACAAATACATACACACCAGTTACAAAGCCACATGCATACCAGTCTGAATTATAAATACACACCAGTCACAATTCAACATAACTACTGAGCCATAACAAAGCAAAAATATCCACTGTATTGACAGGAGCTGGGTTACATCGATCAAAGAATTCAGGGCAAGGATTGACTATTTGTTTACTTTATTGTTTTAAGGGGAAAAGTCAAATATCGGTTTATTTTGGGTGTTGTGCTTGTGTGTGCTTATTTCTGAGGGGCTATTATTGTTTGCAGTGTACATGACAGAGAAATGTTTTCATGAACTGGCAGAGTCCTTGTCAACTGTCGTATAATTCCCACACTCAGGCTGTGAGAGAAAGGCCTGAGGAGATGAGCATGACACAGCAGTGGCATCTTATGTAACCAGATAAACTCTTTAAACGACACAATTGAATCCTAATTATCAAGAGATAATTAGGATTCAGTCGTGTCACAATCATCAATAGATGCCTCTCTACAAAGGTTTTGCTTGTATTCTCAGTGAGGAGAAAATCATCTCATTGAATAATTCTTTAGCACTTGCATATCTATGGAAGTTCTGAATAAAAGTGCATGATGCAGTAAGATTGGTGTTGTTAAGTGGTACATATGTAGTAATGGCAGAGTTAATTGTGTGGTCATCTTTGTGTTTTGCTGTGTTTTAGCTGAGAAAGTGAGCTCCTTGGGGAAGAACTGGCACCGTTTTTGCCTGAAATGTGAACGGTGTAATAAGATTCTCTCTGCCGGCAACCATGCTGAGGTAAGAGGGGTATGTTTAGCCCCAAGATGTGTGTTGGGTGGGTGTGATGTATAGGATGTATAGGATGAGTAACACAGAGTACTTCAGTCTTCAGCTGATCATTTGAGCTTACCAAGAGAAAACTGAATATGGAAATACATATAGCATATCAAGCAAATGTGGGGAATTATCAAGATGCTATTTTTAGTTAAAATTGCCCAGCCCTATCTTTAGTGTGGTTGTCCTTGTGTTTGTGTTGAGTTTGTCTAGGATGAATGTTGCTCACCTCAGTATAAAGGTTTTGACTATAGTTGTGCTCGGGTGTGTGTGTGTGTGTAGAGTAAATGTAACTGACTGTAGAACAGAAGGAATGAAAGTTTCTGTGGTGCTGTGCTTGGGTGTGTGCATACTATTTCTTTAGTGTTTGGACCTGATTATAGCACAGTGATCATGGGAGTTTGAATATAGAGGCATGTCTTTGAATTCCTGGGTGTACATATGTAGAACTATCACCCAGCTAAAACTTGTCACTCCTTCTATGTCTACCTCCCTATCACCGTCACCCTCCTCTCCCTCATTTTCTTTGTGTCCGTCACACCGCCCTGCCGCTATTTATATACAGATAGACTCCCATGGCATGAATCATATGAAAATGTAATATTTTATCATCACCAGAGAATGAAAGGTTGGACAGATAATGTGTAACGTCAACTGAGTTCTCATAACTACACAAACACCAACTCAGTGCTGTCATCCAGCATTTGCTAATATAATACCGATATATCTACTTAAGAGTGTATCAGATAATTGTAAAGCGTAGTAGAGTTAGGGGTCAGATTCAATTTTTTGTTGTTGTTTGAAATCTTTCAGAAATTTTTACTAATGTTCAGATATCTTGAATTGAAATATCCTTTTCCTCTCTACCTCCTTAAGATGCAGTCACTCGGAACAGCCTGAGTGGAACTCACAGGCAGTGTTCTTACATCTCTGTAACACTGAAATCCCAGTCACACAAATGAACAAAGACAAGCCTTATCCACCCGCAGAAGCCCAACCATTTCTCATGGTTCATTTCTCTAGATTCTCAAGAGAAGCTTGTCAACTCTCATCGGTCATTTCCTCTCCCTGCTCGTAACTTTAGACGATTCTGAGAATGAATGCACTGGATGTCTCTGTTTGCTATAACTGGTCAATGGAAAATTGAAGCATTTTATAAACACTTTTCACCCAGCAGAGTGTGTGTTGAGAGGTGAACTTTAGGTCAAATGAAGGGAGAGTATCTCTGGATAAGAATGATTTAATGCATGAAATCGTTCACAGATCTTTGGTGAGTGGTTGAATGAACATTCATGTCGGCCATGACTAGTTGAATCAGTTTAATTGGTTAGATACGAGTGTGTACATGGAGGCAGATTATATTGTAGTTGTTTGATCAGAATTATCACATTTCTCCATATCAAACCACCTAGAAGTCACTTGTACATACTCACTCATACACACAACGTCACACTTGTGATGCACATGTGATTCTGATTCTGATTCTGGTAGAGAATAGTATGTGCTTTCTTCTTAGGGAATGCTTTTACACTTTAACACACACACACACAAACGCACACATGCCGCATGGGCACAGACACACACACACACACACACACACACACACACACACACACACACATCTAGAATGTGCCCAGTTAGGTTATGACCTCACTCATAGTGCATTTGCTCTGCTGACACTCACACATACATTTACCGTGGACCTGCACACACACACACAGACTCACACAAACACACACACACACACACACACACACACACACACACACACAAACAAAATGTCAGCGTATAATGGCATATATATTCTTGCCGTCTTAGTCACACTTTTGTGCTTCTATTTAATTAACAATTTTCCGCTATCTCTTATTTTACATACTGACATACACTTGTCTGTGGGTTTAAACAAAAACTTTTCTAGTTCTCATGAGTGCTGGGGTGAGGTCTCTTTCATTCCTTCATTACAGCAATTACAACCTTTGATGTCATCTGCTGTCTGATGAACAATTTACTCTTGCAGATTTTTCATTGCTTCTGATAATCTCCTCTTTTTTTGATGTGTGTGTGTGCGCGTGTGTGTGTCTGTGTGTCTATGTGTATTTTAAGGACTATAAAGGAAAAGCATTCTATGGGTGGGCCAGGAAGGAACTGCACTTTTAAAAACTTCATATGAAAACATTCATAAATGGCTTGGGAAGTTTGCAGTTTGTTTGTTTGCAGATTGGTGATGGTGTTTGTGTCTGTAAGTCTATTTCTGTATGAATAGTAAGGGTGTTTAGAGCTTTAAATCTCTAATAATCTGAAGAATAACTCTGGTGGTAATAATGTTTATCTGTTGTTATTTGAGGAACAGTGATAGAGTTTTCATAGTATGAACAAAACAGTCGCTACTGATCTTGAGTCCTATTTCTGATCTTGTGCCGCTGTTTTACTTGGAGTACAAGGGTGTTTTCTTGTCACTGATATGCACACCTGTCTCTTTTTCCCTGAATCAAAACTTTAAAACCTCAGATATAAAAAGCAGAAGCAGAAAGTGCTATGTGAAATGTGAGAGAGGTTTTTGCCATGTAGGAGTTGTACAAGTGTATTAACAGAATGAATTAATGGTATAACACAGATGTAAAGGCATTATTAACTTATAATATATAATATTCATATTATCTTTGCTGTGTCAAATTTTAGAGGATTATTCCATTACCCAGTATTTTTAAATTTATTTTACGGGAGAGTACTGAAGTGATTTTGTAATTCTGTGAAAACATTTAAGATTAGTTCGTGTAAATGTTCATTTTAAGAACATTATTCAAAATAATTTTGCTTTATCTCTGTCCCGCAGCACGATGGGATGCCTTACTGTCACCAACCATGCTATGGAATGCTGTTTGGGCCAAAAGGTGAAAGAAAACTTAAATTTTCACATATTTATTCTTGGACTCAATTAACGAAACATAAAAAACACATTTTGTATATCTGTGTTTGCCGCCCCACCTCTCTCTCCCCCGCTCTCTCCCTCTCTCTCTTTCTCTCTTTGCAAGCATACATTTGTCACACACACACACACACACACCATAATAAATGTTTCTCACATTTCTGTCTTTGCAGGTGTGAATATTGGGGGGGCAGGGTCTTATATCTATGACACGCCCCCTCAGACACCCGTCAATAAAACATCCGAGAGCTCTCCCACTACACCATGGACCCACTCAAACTCCGACAGACAACACAGCAAAGGTATGTTACTTACAACTGCACAGTCATTCCCACACACACACACAGCCTAAACATTCCCACACACACACGCACACACGCGCGTGTGGATACGCTGCCCTTTAGCGGGGTATGTCTGGAATGATCTTGTCAAATTCTCCTACCTGGAAAGCAATACTAGATAGATAGATAGATAGATAGATAGATAGATAGATAGATAGTTTATTGTTCTCAGATGGAAACTGTATAAAAAAAATTAAATTACAAATGAAAAAGCAGCTTCTGAAATATGCAGATTCCAGAAGGTTCCTGAATAGACATACACTTTTTTTTCCCCCTATCTCTCTCTCTGCGGCTAGTTTATCAGGTCTCCACTGTGGTCATGATGAACTGGTTAAATATAGAGACACATGTGCATGCACACTTTCTTTCAATGCGGCACTTCTAGAGCGGACCTCTCCGTCCGGACAACTGCTGGAATGTTAATTGACTGCTTTGATTAACTCACTTCCTGAACTGTTTCAGAAACTGTGCTCTCAGAGGCTTTGAGTGGAATGTCAGGGGAGGGTTTGGGAAAACACTAATTTTAGGAAAATGCTCATTTAACGAAAGGGAGGGTTAAAGACAGAAGAGAGGAATGTTAAGGAGCTGCCATGGAAACATTTCTGTCCTTAGTTTGTGACCTGTAATACAGAGTTGCATCTGTGACCGAGAGGAACCAACGTTTGAATGTGAAATGTTTAACGTGTTAGAGTTAAAGTTAAAGGTTAAGGTTTAAGGTTGTTGGTTAGGGTTAAGTTTATAAGTTACATGTTAAGGGTTCTGTTTAGTCTGATAAGCCATGAAATGTGAACCAAATTAACACTGTTCTTTTAAGAGACAGGAAACCTCCCTTTTAAGGATGCTTTCATGTGAGTTACGTTTGCTGAGGGACACAGAAAAATGCAATGAACATTGCAGTGAAATTTCTTGTAAGAAGTTGTGGTGATAAGACTCTGGTGTTTGTTCATAGTGATGCCTGTCCAGGTGAAGACATTTGCTGGTGAAACATCTCTGTGCCCTGGCTGTGGGAAAGTGGTTTATTTTGGTGAGTTAACACTAAAATAAGCTTAACTGTGGCAATGAAAACATTCACAGTGAGACTGAGAAAGCTCTCAGAACTTCCTAAGGGACTTGTGTGTGTGTGTGAAATTAATGCTTGGGGTTTCTTCTCCTCTTTCTGTCATCCAGCGGAGAAGGTGATGTCATTAGGCCGTAACTGGCACCGACCCTGTCTGCGCTGTGAGAGATGCAAGAAAACACTGACCCCTGGTGGCCATGCTGAGGTATTATACATACAGTTTTTTAACATTATCATTTGAATTTTAGTATTGTTTTCAATGGTTGCAATTCCAGGAATAACAATGTTTGTATCCTTATGTAGCAGTAAGTGAAACAATTATGATTAGTGAGATGATAGACAGTCTTGTAGTAATAAATTAACAGGTTTTAAAATTTATCTGAAGTGGAATGTTGCAATTCTGTGAATGATAAATACCAACCATATTTTTGCAGTTCTGAAATTAGGGACTGAGCATAGGACATTTTTCTGAATTAAAAATATTTAGGCCCAAGTAGTGCAGAATGCCCTTTTTCCTGATTATCTACATCAAAAAGTACAATCTATGATTAAGACTCTTTAATTAGTATATCCACAAATTTAGAGTGCTGTTCTTGACATAGAAATCTTTTCTCTTCCCTGGTGTTTGAACTTCTCAGAGGCCATAGTTTTTTTGGTACATCATTTTCTTGATCTGTCGGTCAAGACATTCCCATATTTGTTTGGTGTTGAAATACTTGATTCAGCTTTGTGCTTTTACTGTTAAATGTTATTTAATTATATGTTGATTTGTTTCATATCTGTGATAGCATGAAGGACGGCCCTTCTGTCATGTGCCTTGCTACGGGTACCTGTTTGGGCCAAAAGGTGTGAACATTGGAAAGGTGGGCTGTTACATCTATGAGAGAGACATAATGGAGGATGAGATTCCTAATCAGTCTTAAAAAAGATCTGCACATCTGCATGCACCCACACACGCCCACTCATACACACACGCATGCACACACACACACACACACAGACACACACACACACAGGTTGGATTCTATTCATCCTGATTTTTAGAATATAAATGTATCAGTAATGGAACAGTTCTAGACACTTTACTGAATTATTTAAGACTAAATTACACTATTTATGTGGTACACTGCATGACTCTGAAAGCATTTTATTTGCAAACACTTACATTACATTACACTTACTTATTCAGTCATGAAAACACACACACACACAAATGCATTTCCATGCCTTTGTGATGCATGTACCCCTTTGGAGACATATGTGGAAACTATGTGACATCACCTTAAACATTACTGTTTTCATTGTTGTAATTATTACATAATGCTACAATCTGTTGTAAAATATCAATACCATTTGATAAAGATAATTTCAGATATTCTGTTTTCTTGTGTTTTACTCTCTCTTGGCTGGCTTATTTACTCTGAACTACATCAGTGATGTAAGAGAAATTTCTGCATATTCCAGAAATTTAGGTTGAATATATGAAAAATCCCTGCTGTTTGGTGACCAGAGCAAATATCAGATTATGATAAAGTGGCTTTTAAGGAGTGTAACTATAAGCCTTAACTAACTGTTTATCACTACAATAATTCATTAAAAGTTGCATCCCTCTCTCTCTCTCTCTCTCTCTCTCTCTCTGTCGGGCCTCATTATTGTAACAGTCACTGTCGTTTACTTTTATCTGTATGTTTGTTTTAATGAATTAAGTCACAAGTTTTATAAACTGTGACTGACAGAATAATAACCAGAGAACATTAGTCAGATGTCTCACTCAGGGTCAGTTTTTTCCCACAAATTAAATCAGTGACTGTAACCTGGGCCAGAAAGATAATAAAGAGGTAAACACATAAATAATATAACCAACAGAGAGGCAGTCAGAACTATTTAGAAACACATTTGAGGCAGCAAAATTATTTGTATTTGTATTCGAATAAAAGTGGAACTAGGCGTAACAATCCTGTTTTTTTTTTTATAACACTTCTAATTTTGGGATGTTAAAGTGTTAATATAAGTGTTCAATAAACTATTATAATAATTATAATAATATTCATTTATGGTATTCATAAACCCAGCAGTAAACATGTATAACCGCAATCATTATTGAAAAGAATATTATTTTAAAATTAACAATGAGTTTCTAATCCACACTCCACACATGCCTATGTGAACATTCTGAACCCCGCCACCACCAGCCCTAATTGGAGGACGCAACCATGTGACACACAGGCTGACTGAGCAGTGAGCAGAGTGTACAGGTGAAGTAACTAATAACGACACAGCCAGAGCTAACATAAGCTAATCTTCTACGTGGAAGATCCTGTGGAGTTATACTTTAATATAGGTTTCACAAATAACGAAATACTTCACCTTTTGGCACATCAGCACCATATTATCGTAAGTATCAGGACTTTGAAAAGATTGTGCAAGAAACTGTGTCTGTTCCGAAGAAAGAACCACACGGATTTGGAGGAAATTGCAACGAGAATAAAATCCTATTTAAAAAAAAAAAAAAAAAAGTCATAATATCACGAGACTTAAATCGTAATTTTCCGAGAAAAAGTCAAGTAGTTTTAGACTACATTTTAAGGGGGAAATTTCAGAAGAGCAGCCTTCCTCCTGCGTTAAAATGAGGAACGTGGAGCATCTTGTAAAGTTTTACTTGAGTATAGGTTTCACGAATAACGAAATAATGAATCTTTCGACACATCAGCACCACATTGCGGCAGACGGCTCTGCTGATCGTCTTATGCTCTTCTGAAATTAAGACTTTATTCTCGTAATATTACGACTTCATTCTCGAAATCTCAGATTTTCTTTCCCTTAACGTGGCCCTTTTTCTCCGTTGTAATGAGGAACACCAGCTTGGTCTATTTGACATGTTGTTTTTTCTTCCCGAAAACAAATATCTTTTAAAATATTTGTATGAAATACAATACGTAAAAACCTACTATTTGTGCTTTGCCGAATATCGTATTCAGCTGCACCCTCACTATCTATCTATCTCAGATAGGTAAAACAAAGAATACACTGCGCCTTGTCACTTCATTTTGGATTCAGAATTTCCCTTAATGATACATAGATTAATTTTAATTCGTAAGGTTTTGGTAAAACAAGTGAAACTTGCCCAAAGCAAATTGCACCTGTACTCATGTAGCCTATATGATGGAGGTCTCAGGGCATGCAGCAAAGTGATTCCATATATCAGTACAACACTGGAATGATACAGGATATGGATATTGTACATTTTATTATGCTTACTTTAAAAATGCAAAACAAATCAAAGTTTTAAAAGTGGATGTAAAAAATGTTTTAAAAATACAGACACAAAGCAATTACTGAGCACACATTCCTCACAAAGCAGCCATCATGGCTGACATTACCATCATATTGAGACAGCCGTGTACATAGAACTGTCCACTGTTTGCTGTGTCAGTACAAAAGCTTATAAAGAACATTATCAAAAATCCTTCATCCTGTAAGAACATCTAGGTGTCATAGTGCTGTAATGATGTCATGCGTGGTTAGGTTTGTATGTCTTGCCCGAACCAAAAAACAGCATTTCACTGCGGGACATCTTAAGAGCAATCTGTGAACAGCGAAAATCAATCCTAATCAACTTTTAGACAACTTTGATAAATGACCTGTGTATGGGTGAGTGTGAAGCAGGGTTGCTGAAAATGGCTTTCCAAGGTTTCTGTTTTGGATAACTGAAATTAGCAAAGTGTACTATGGGGATCAAATTGAGACACTTGTTTAAAATGTTTGATTTAAGGGTCATCTAGGGTAGAGTACATGCAGAACAATACTTGTGTCTATAACTGTTTTTTTTTTTTTTTCTTCATATGTTTTCAGTATTTTATCGTGACAACATGCAGGACCATGTAGTGATTGACACTGAGGAGGTTGAGGAGGAGAATGGGACTGATATTAGACACCACCTTGATGTCTCTGAGAAGGATCTAGAAATGCTTTGTGAGGCTGCACAGGCAGCAGACAGAGACGCTGGCAGGGCAAATTAGAGACATCTTAAAGAAGGCGTGGCATGAGGAGAGAGTGAGGCTAGAGAAGGAAAGCAGGGAGCAGGAGAAAGGATGGAGGGAGCAGGAGAAAGGAGGGAGGGAGCAGGAGCAGGCTCAAATGTGTACTCTCCCCACACCAGAAAATCCACAGGGCTTGCTGATAGAGGAAACCGATGACAAGAAAAACTTGGGAACCTGTCATGAAACACTGGACAAAGAGTTGAGTCTGCTTTGAAAGAGTTTGAAGAGAAGGTGAAAGAGCTGCTGAAGGAAGGAGTGAAGATGGATGGAGAGAAAAAGAAAGAAGTGACAATAAAAAAGGCGTGCTGGTGGAGACAGCGAGAGCTTTGAGTAGTGAACAGCAGAAGATGAAGGAGAGCTGGACAGAAAGGCAGAGAGAAGACTCGAAGTGTTTGTGACGGCACTGAATCAAAGAGGGCCGTACATTACAGCCCCTCCAGAAAGAAAACCAGAAACTGAGCTCTAGAAATGAAGAACTGGAGAAAGCCTGGACTGGACTCTCTCTCTCTCTCTGCTGGCTCTCATACTTAATGATTTAAGGCATAAGTTTCCTAAAATGTGACTGATAAAATAATAACTTCCCATGGCAACCTGCTAAAGATGGCTGTGTACACTTTATACACTGTATACACTTTAGCTCACTTTACAGTAGAAATCTTAAGTAATTTATGTTTGTGTTTAGGGAGTTCCCATGGCTACGTGCCTGAGATGGCTGTTGTTTTCTTGGCTCTTCCTCAACTTCTATATTTTGTTAATTTATTTGCACTAAGTTTGACACATGATGGGGTAGATTTGTTGCTGACATTCTTCAAAGCTAAATTTCTTGTGGTATACACCTTAACTCACTGTAGTATAGAAATCTTGAATAGTTTATATCCGTGTTCTGTTGTAGCATTTAAAAAATTTACACGTTTTTTTTCTGTCACATCTGGGTTTTGGGGGGGGGGGGGGTTTCTTGCCCGCTATGAGGATTAAGTCAGGGGGTGCCATCCTGTTTTGTGTGCATGTAAAGCCCTTTAAGACTTTAAACAGTGATATTGGGCTCTAAATAAACTTGAAAATGACTGGGGTACATTGGACAGGCTTCCTCTCATCTCCACTCTTCTCTCCTCTACTCCTTGTCATTCTTCTCACTCAAGATCAGTTCTTTCCTATAAATAAAAATAATAACAAATAAAAAAAAGATAATAGAAAAAGATCTATCTATCTGTCTATCAGTCTATCTATGTATCTATAAAAATGTGTTACCTAGTTCCCTCAATGTCTTCAATGGTTTCGGGCAGACACCTGTTGCTTGTCTCAGGCAACAGACGGGCAGCCATAGCACCAATCAGAGCAGTGGAACAGAGCACCACCTGAGGTAGGTCACTCCACACATCCTCCAACAGAAGAATGAGAGGAGCCATAGATACACCCAGCCGAGCCATGAAGGAGGTATAACCCATCCCATTCTGTCTACAAAGGGGAGAAATACATTCAATTTCTATTTAAAGGGCAACATAACAACAACGACAATAATAATATTGAAGTTTAGGTTGTGAGACAGTCTCATTTGAACGTATACAGAGTATTTCAGTCACTCTTACTCAGTGTCCATCATTAAGCTGACCTGATGATGAGAATGGAATGGGCTGATTACCTAATCACGGTCGGATAGAGCTCAGAGCTGTACAACACTATTGTCCCAAAGGCAGCTGCACAGAAACCTCTGCCTAACACAGCCACTGTAGAACGAGCAATCCACTGATCTGAGAGAGAAAGAGAGAAACAGAGAAAAGAAGACAGAGACTTCTTGTTGGTTTATGGGTGTAAAACAGTTTTGATCACTGGGAATGGCTAATTTATACAGAAATCCAAGGTTTATGTTGAATATGCACGGCAGCAGAACTGACTATCAGGAGAGCAACATTATCAATTATATCAGTTATACTGATAATATCAGTAAACACGGCTCCTACACCAATAATAATATGAAATGTTGTATTTCCCCAGGAGAATCAGCCCACTCTGCATATACCATTTAAAAAAGAGAATATCACATCGAATAAAATAGTAGATGGAACATAAGACACATTGAAGGCTGCAGACCTCAGCAACAATAACAACAACAACAACAAAAAATGAAAAATATGACTTAGGCTAAAGCTTAAGGAAAGAGAATAAAAAATTTATGAGTATTACATATATATGTAAATGCACAACAACTGATTGTGTGGAGCTACTTTTGACTGTGTCCACTGATTTGTTGCCTGTACACTGATAAAAAACTTTCCTGTAAAATTACAGTAAAATACTGGCAGCTGTGGTTGCCATTGTTTTACTGTGTTTTTACAGTGTCACTACCGCAATTTATTTCTACAGTTAATTGCTGTAAAAGTTATTACAGCACTCTACTGTAGAATGTGAGGTTTACAGTGAACCAACCTAAAGCTTCAGCGAGTGCAGTGAGCTGAAGTAACGAGTGAGGAAACGTAATGGAAGTACAGAAGAATCAAAACGCAAAAACCCGGTTCAGTTTCTCGAACTGTTTGAAGGAATCGACTCACTAAAACGAATCGAACCACTACTGTTTGTGGATATACTGTTTTTTTGGTTGGATGCAACACAAATTTCTCACCTTTGGATATGAATATGTTAATCATGAGACAGACCCCAGCCAGTAGAAGAGATCCAACTTCAGTTTTCCTCCGCCCAAACCGATCAAGCAGCCAGTAGACACTGAATTTAGAGGGAATCTCGACAACGCCGTACAGAAACTGAGTCAGGTATGGATTCAAGCCAAAGCCAGTGATGTTGAAACTTATGCCATATGCAGTAGTGGCAACGCAAAGCCTGACAGAACAGAGGCCAATGAAACCAGACTGTGATACACAATCAAAGCCACAGTAAAAGTAGACTGAGTTACAGGGCGATATATACAGTAAGATGCAGAAGTCCTGTATACACCTGGTATTAAAATGCACAAGCAGTGCACCGTGTGCATCAAGCATTAATGTTTTTAATACTAGTAATTCACATAAAGGGAAGCTATTCTGAATCTGTAAAATATCAGTTAAAACAAAATAGAACTTTGACCACAGAAAACTGCGCCTGTACTCACGCATATGGTTCAGGTCACAGAGTATAGAGGGAAATGGTTCAATAAACGACACTGAAATTGTAGGCCTTTCATTATGCGTCAAAATGCAATGCGATCTCACCTTAAAATTAAGTTTATCTTTTAAACCTAATCGAATCTATACCTGTAAATAACTGTAAAAGATGAAAAAAATAAATCAAAGGGAAAACGTTGCAAAAGATAAAGAAGTTGACGAAGTTAGTGAAACATCAGCTAAAGTAAGCCAGAGCAGCAGAGGTGGGAGAAGCGAGCGGTGATAATGTTAGCACCCCCTCAACTACAAATGACGTCTTGGCTGCGATCAGCACACTGAACTTTCCCAGCGACAAGACGTTTACTGAACTTAATGCATTCCTCTCAAGTCTGAAATCTAAACTTGCCGGCATGAACACCGGGTAGTGTATAGATGCGGACGAGAATAGCATCGAAGAGCTGAAGAGACAACATGCTAATTTCGCATCTGCGTCCCTGCAGCAGCAAGCAAAGCTACATGATCGGAAGGCGCGATCTTGCCGGCAAAATATCCAGACTATTGGAATCAAAGCTAAAGATGGTAAACCGAGATCCATCGTCGCTAGGCTGCACCACCACGGATCTAGTGCCATGACTGGCCGGAGAAAGTGCCACAGGCAAATATAACGGTTCCGGGTTTTCATGTATTGATTTATTTTTTGTATGTTTGTTCTCGTTCTCCCTAAGACTTTTAAGCGAAGACCAAAAAGTGACAAAGAGCAAAATGCCCAGTAATAAGGCATGAGAGAAAAATAGCGAAGAAAGAAATACACAGATGAAACAGCAATGGCAAAAAGATTAATAGAAATCTGGAAATCTGAACCATGCTAATTACACCATAGGCTGAATGACCTGTTGTACGATCTAGAGATATTTTAATAAACGTTCACTTTAAATTTTTGGGTTGTACTGATATACACAAATGTGTGTGTGTGTGTGTGTATGTGTGTGTGTATATATATATATATATATATATATATATATATATATATATATATATATACATATATACATATATATATATATTTCACCTCACAGAATTCAACCATGCCAATGAGTGAGGAGAGGGAGAGAGAGAGAGAGAGAGCAAGGACACAGTCACAGCTCTGTGACTATATCTACAGTAAAAAGCAGTATACAACTAAAATTGAACAGATGTGAATGTATAAAATAAAACTCTATAATTTGTTGGAATCTCCACTCACCAAGCAATACCAGTGAACAAAGCAAGTCTCCTAATCTTTGGTGTTCTCACCAAATCCAGATAGGAGTACTTCCTGGTTCCTTCTTCATTCACTATGATAGACTTGAGGGTCTAAGAGAGGTACAGGGGAATGGAAGGGTGACAAGTAGTTCTGTCCAATTGACAGTTCAGTTAACAGTTCAGTTCTGTCCAACTAAGATGTTGCATTCTGCTCAGTTTTATTTGTGACCAATTTTTACAGTACACTTTCTCATAAAGCACATTTACTGAACACTAGGACAGCAAGCCTTCAAGAAGCTATAATGGCCAAGACCATCTTTCAAGGTCAGCCAAAATGTCATAAAACGCACCTGTGGTGTAATGGTGGAGATGGCTCCTTCCCTCTGGTTCATGATGGCACATTGTTTTAGGTAATGATGAGCTTTATCCAGCTGACCAGTAGCTACTAGCCACCGCGCAGACTCTGGGACCCACCTACAGGAGAAAGATATCTACTGCAGATTAACTCTTGAAAAGCAGTTTTTCTAAAATCACTATCACGAATGTGTTTAAAAAACAACGACAACTACTACTACTATTAGTAATAATAATAATGATAAGAAGAAGAATTACAATAATAATATTAATAACATACTTATACTGAAGGAAAGCCTTAGAGAGTTTACTTGGTGTCATAAAGTAAATATCTTAAAATTGTTTCATTGTCTTAGAGGAGCCTGGTGATTGCTCATGTCCTAGGTAGAGGTTACTTCAAGTGAAACTAAAGATGTGGAATTTGCCACATATGATTGGAAGGCATTGTGTGTGTGGGTGTGGATATACACGTGCATGAGGTATGAACTGACCTCCAGGAGATGATGCCCAGTGTGATGGGTAATGTGACAGCAACAGTCAGCCATCTCCAGTCTCTAACACAGTATGCTATCAGTGATAAACACATAATCCCAAACGTCCATGACAAGCTGTCAATCACCCCCACCAACTTCCTGTATTTGACATCTACCCACTCCACATCTAGGACATAGAGCAGAGAAACACACACACACACCACACATATTGAAAAAGGAATGGCATTCTTTTCTGTCTGTATGATGTAACTGCACTGTATTTTCTACAGAAATATAACATTTGATAGAAGCAGATGAGAGTAGGAGAGCAGTTCTCACTGAGAACAGTTGAGACAATGGCAATTCCTGTGATACTGAAACCAGTGAAGAATCTCAACACAGAGAACATGATGAGGGAGGAGGCAAAAGCACTAGCCAATCCAAAACCCATTCCAGAGATATATGACACCAACAACATGATCTTTCGCCCGTACCTGTGGACAAACATAGGCTCTGTATAAATGGTGGGCATTTAAAGTTTACGCTGAATGTACGGTTTATATCATTATAGGCTTTAAAAATACATAGTGTTTTAGTGTCAAGTCCAAATTTAAATGGTTTGTCACATTGTGGTACGTCTGTGCAGGTAATGCCTCTATTTATTGCGGTCTATTCTGATAAATTCTTTGTAATGTTGAGAAATGGAAAAGTACTTTGTAAATGTTTTGCAAACATTGTGATGTTTGATATTTGCTCTTTTTTCTATCAGAAATAAAAGGGTAAACCTGTCACTCAGGCTGCCAAACACAGCTGCTCCAAACATGACCCCAACAAAGAAAATGGTCGCCATGGCTTTATTCATTGCTCTCTTCTCACATACCAAATCCCACTAAGGAGAAACAGAGAGGGACAGAGTGTGTGTGTGTGAGAGAGAGAGAGAGAGAGAGAGAGAGAGAGCGAGAGAGAGAGGGAGAATGGAAGGCTTTGCACTTTTAAAGACCGACTAAAATCTTCCAACTAGGCACAATCATAGACCAAGGGCAAAGTTCACAAGTGAGATGCAAACACGTATTTTCACTCACGTGTACTCCTTCGTCCTGCCAATACACACACACACACACACACATGCAAACTTTGCTTAACATGTTGCTTAACAGCCTCTTTGATTTTTAACTGTGTACACCGTAAACGATATTTATCACTGATGAGCTGTGTGATTTTGTTTACTACTTGCTTGCTCAGTAATCTTCATTTTATTGGATCCTGTTGGGCTAAAGCATACTGTAGAAGAACGTCAGATATTTTATTTACTCCTTATCATTTACTTTCATAAATAATTAAGATTTAGGATTTGTTTTCATTTAATTATATTTTGTTCCCTAAATTTTGTAAATTCTACAAAAATAAAAAAATATTTAAATTACACTCCCAATGTGTGATAATATTAAAGAAAATCAAGCTCCAGTTATTGTCTCTTTGAGAGAGCGGTGATTTTACCTGAGAGGCCAGAGTGCTGACGAAAGTGCTGTTGTCGTAAACCCATCCATCCAGACACGCCACCGTCGGGAGGTCAGTAGAATTAGAGGAACCCGTCAAGAGCTGGAGCTGAGGCTCTGTAAACATAAGACAAGAACTCCACTTCCCATTTTTCATCACTGGAACACTGACAGCCAACCTTTGTTCCTGACTAAGGTTTCCAAAAACATCACTGACGTCCAGAGCACTGATGTCACAATGGTGAGTCGGAATAGCTGCAATGAAATTGTTCAGCAGGAAATGACATGGTATGGTGATACGACAAAAGAAATTGATGCACAAAATCATTATCTGGAACTTTCCAAAACCGTTAATCTCTAATAGAAGGTCCTCAAACTTCATCTTTAGTCTCTGAAAACTGCTACCTCACGTAAATAACTCTTGTTTCAAAAGATATTTCTCATTTCACTGGTTTTTCTACCCGTTTGGCATGGGTATTTTCGTTCTGACTTCTAACTTTTAGCTGAGGTCTATACTCTTCTCATTGTCTGTGGTGCCACTCACTCTACCCTTTACTGTGTCAGCCTCATTCTGATCGTAACAGGGTCATATACAGGGCTTTGCTTGGGTTTATGAGACTCCAAAGGTGAAGGACGGTTAATTTGTAGAAGTCTTTAAATTAACCATTAAACATACAGTGATTAGACCCTCACAGAGCTCTCAGCACTGTAGTGTGTATAAACCTGAGGTTCAAAGAGGTTTGTCAGTCATAAGGGCTCAGCCAGAGCTCCCTGAGAGAAAAATGGTGGGTACACAAAGTTTAAAGACATGAAGTTCATTGCACATTATGCTGCCTGTTTAAATTCAAGGCCCATTGAAGAACTGATATCTTGAACTATCATTAAAGTGTAAAGCAAAGAGTATGGGTCAAAATGGCTAAAAAAGAGATTATTGAGACGGTTAAAATGCAGCAGCTAAGAGGCATCACATAGGTTACACTGTGCACTTCACACTTTAAGGAGAATGCAGGGGATATTAGTTAACCACTGATATTGTTGAATAACCATTTTGATTATGAATTATCCTGTAATATTACTATATTACAGAATTGTCCATTGTTCAGGGCAAACAATGCTTTTAAGTGGACAATTATGTTAATAGGAACATAGATTTCAACTTATGGTTATGAAGCGACATTAGAAGTGCATTGCATGTTAATGTCAATAAACTAGTCCAGAAAATCAAAATTTGGCAGTCTCACTGTCCTAGCCTGGGTTCGATTCACAGTCATGTCATTCACAGCCATTCACAGTCAATAGTCATGGAAGGTAATTTTGACTGCAACTGTTACCGTCGATTCATAGAGCTGTAGTACAAGGCACATGGATGCCTCAGCTAAGGCCAGGTGAGGAAAATGTTCATGTCTCCTGTCAATGTCAGCAAAGTTCAGTCAAGATCTCCTCTAAGACATCTGGAGCGTATGAAATATGCAGACTTATAACATATCTACAAACGATTTGAAATTTTACAAAGAAATTAATCTTTGTTTAAAGTTGACAGGTGAATCACATCAAGCTCTGTGAATCATGTTTCACATGCACTTGTTTTTAAGAGACAACTGAACTCATAAAGTCCTGGTCCATTTGCATATATAAGACTTTTCCACTGAATCTGGCGTAAAGAGTCCAGTCAAGTCATTTTATCTATACAGCACATTTAAAACAACAGGAGTTGACCCTAGGTAACCAAGGTAAAACTGAGATAAAATGAACGAGTGAAAGGAAGAACACAGAAAAGGCAAGATGAAAATGATAAAAACATAAAACAAATAAAATGATGAAATCAGAAACAGGCAAGACGAAAATGAAAAATACATAAGACCAATAATCAAAATCAAAGTAGTAAAACAATAAATTAAGAAACACTGAAGAAAAACCAAGAAGAGATTAGAATCCAGTAAGAGGATGCTAAAAATAGATTAGATTAAGATAGATTAAGAGTGGACTTGACAAAATGCTTGGGGCAACCTCAGACTGAACTATAGCAAGAGAAAAAAGGTGAGTCTTTAAATTTGATTTAAAATTGTTGATGGTAGGGAGGGGCTTAATGTGGAACGGGAGACTATTCCAGAGTCTGGGGGCAGCAACAGAAAAAGCCCAGTCACCTTTGGTTTTGAGGCGTGAGTGGGGGACTGAGAGGAGTTGTGAGGATGACCTAAGAGATCTAGGGGCAGTTTATGGAATCAGAAGATCAGTAATGTATTGTGGGGATAATCCATTAAGGGGTTTAAAAACAAATAGTAAAATTTTAAAATCAATTCTGTATTTCACTGGTAACCAATGCAAATGAGCCAGAACAGGGGTGATGTGTTGTCTTTTCTTAGTTCCAGTTAAAAGTCTAGCAGCTGCATTCTGAACCATTTGTAGTCAAGACAGGGTGGCATGGGTCAACCCCATATACAGGGAACTGCAATAGTCCAGCCAAGAGGTGATGAAAGCATGGATAACTGTTTCCAGGTCCTTATGAGATAAAAATGGCTTTAATTTAGCTATGGTTCTAAGTTGATAAAAGACTTCCATTTAAACGATTACTTAAACTCTTGATGATGTGAGCTATGATTAACAGACACACTTACAGCTACACCAATCTGAGACTTCAAGAGAGAGACGCTAGCCTGCAAGTGTCTTCTTCATGAGTAAAAGAATGAATGAATGTGTGACCAACTGAATGAATCATTCATTTCTAATGGCATAAGAAATGAACATGAGAAATAAATGATTAATGACATGCCAACCTTGAGATAAAGCACTCTTACCATATCCCGTGCAGAAGGCTGGTTTTTCAAGGCTGTGATGACAAAGATGCATGGTTTAGGGAATCTGACTCACTGAGCTTAAAGCAAAGGGAGGTTCTCCACTTATACATAGAGATGATCTGCTTAATATTGTAAATGGTTTCCTCAGTATTATGACTAGCTGAATCAGATGTGTGCGTGTAGTCTTACAAAAGCCTAAACTCCATTCTACAAATACTTCAGGCGTAAGGCTACTCTGCCCCTGATCCATCCATCCATGGGCCTGCTGAGAGATTAGTGTGTAAAAATTCTGTGTTCATTCTCTAAGTTGAGGAAATCATGAAACAATTACAGCTCACACAGTAAAAATGTAGATATAATATGTTTATTTAGTTTCTTAAACTTATGTGGCACATATATGTGTACTTATATATTAATTTGACAAGCAATTGCAAGTAGAATTTCACTTTAAAACACAAAACAAATTCCAGAGAAACATTCAGGAGGAAAGGCAGGAAGAATGTACAACCCGCAGTGATCCACTGCAGAAGGTTTCTTCAGATCATACAGATGTGACTTGAAGCTTCGACAAAGGTTGCATTCGAAACCCTTCACAGTTTCTATACGTTTCCGATTCTGAGCTGGTAACACTTCAGGTATCTGCTCATTTCAGTAATGGACCTTTCAACAGAGTTCGGCAACCACTGCTACTGTTCAAGAAATGTTTAGAATGACAAGATTGGTTACAATTGTTTTCAGTGTTGAGGCTAAAACCCAGCCAAAGGCAGTATAAAAATGGATAGCAATCCAAAAACGCTTTTTGCTATTTAATGTTTTCTAACAAAAAAAAAATGTAGCATATACTATGGCAAAAGTTGGAGAAACTAAATGACCAGTTTGGAGCAATGATCCTTTTTTTGCCACTGTTGCAAATGGAATCTCAAAAAATAATAATCAGATTTAAAAACATGATGACCTATCTCACAGTCTGCTAGAATGTACCATGGAATCTAGATTCTATGTTAGAAATAAAATGACAGTATACAGGGAACAGTCCCAAAGAAAGTTCCATCACTCCAATGTGTCACAAAAACAAACCCAGAGGAGACCAAAATGTTATCTCAATGAGCAAAGCGAGCTGAACACTATCTCCTCTTCACGCACGTTTACCTTTTCTACTCTTTATTGGAAAATGAAAACATTCAAAGTTTACCCACAATGAGTGGAAAGACATGAAGAGCTTGTCCAGTGTGCACCAGTGTTGGGTTCCTGAGCTCATGTAGGACAGACACATTCACAGACTGACACACTGAGAGAGGAGAGACTCAAACTCAGCACAAAAAAGCAGGAAGAAACGTAACATTGGAAATAAACAAATACAGATACATTATTACATAACCAACATATACATTCATGGAAAACCGGAGAAACAGAGTAAGGATGCATGTGATACTGTTCAGAACTGCCACACTACCAAAAACAGAGTTCCAAAACAAAACGCTTGACAAGCGAAACATGTTCCTTTACCCGAAACAACTGAAAAGATCAAGCTACTTATTACACAACTTAAAATATTAGATCTCACGTCACTGAACTGATTTGAGATATTGCATTTCTCACAGACTTTTGAATCCCAATGGTTCTTAAATTTCATACAGTTAACTGAGTTGATAAACTAAGTGAAAGTTCCATTTTATTCCCTGTAGCTCATAGAGTTACAATAGGCTAGGATTCCCTCTTTCCCAGAATATTCTCCAAAAAAGTGTGCTTAGTCTGACAGTGCACATAATATTTACATGTGCTCATGCAGTGTGCCTTGTGGAGACACTAGGTGCACTAGCCAAAATAGTAAAATGGCACCACTGGAATAGCCGGTGATAGTAGGAACAATGGGAAGGAGTTGGGAAGATAATTTCTTTTTGATAGTTCCCATGGTTAAGCAAATGAACTGGGCGAAAACTGCACTCCCACCCACCCTGAGATGGGTGATTGGGTAACTCATCCATACCACTCCTGAGCTCACGCGCTGTAGCTCAAATGATTAAAACCCAAGTAAAGCAACAGTAAAATAAACTACAATCTTAAATCACACTGATAATCGCCCCCTAGAGAAATGCTGGGAGTTGTAAGTATTTAACAGACACATGCAAATGGTGGCCGTTAATTCTACTGACTATAAGAACCCTATAAGAGCCCATTGCTGTTATGAGATTAGCAGCCGGTCAGATCACTGCTAACAAATGGGGTTCACTCACAGTATCTCTCTCAGTTTCCCTTGCCCACAGTCCCTGTGTGTGTTTGTGTATAATGTGTCACTCTCTAACTGTCCATGCCATCCAGGAACTCTTCTTCAATGACCTGTTCCAGGCGTCTCAGGACCCTGTCTGAACTGACGGGTGGGTACTGAGTTGGTGGGTCCCCTCCATTAAAGGAGGAACAGAGCACTTGAAAGAATGGAGCCAGCTGGGTGATGGAGGCGAGAGAATGGTGCGTCAGCAAGGGAAATTCCACACGGTCTGAAGTAGATTCCCCCACAATCCCGTTCATCTCCTGCAACACAAGGGTGGTCATTTTTCTGTGGCGTTCTCAAAAACCAGTCGTTTACACATAATAATAGAGTGCCTGCACACACACGCACGCACACAAACAAACAAACAAACAAACAAACACACTTTAATTTAGTTTCAGTGTGTGAGCTGGTTTACCCCATAGTGGTGGCGCAATCCCTCCAGCACCTTGACGATGTGAGGTTTACACTCCTGTTCTCCTCCCTCTAAGAACGTGTTCTCTGGCCCACTGTAACTGTTCACATCCACCTCAGGCACAAATGCCCAGCGATACCTATACACACACACACACACATGTGCAAACACACATACACAGACTGTTAAATATTTGGCAGTCAAAGTAAGCAGGTAACACACGGGTTTTTTTTGGAGTGTGAGAAGCCAAGGATTAAACCAAAGCAGAAAAAAAGGAAAATTATACAATGAACATGATCTGCTGGACACTGCTCCTTGAACACTAGATGGACTATAGGCTCCTGAGAGCTGTTCATCTGTGGACTACGGTATATGTGACTAAGTGGACAGTGTTTTTGATGGACAGTGTAGGTAAAGGATAGTGAAGCCTCTCGATGGACAGAGAAGATGCAGAGTGACAGACCTCAGAGCATCACTCTGGCCTAACTCCAGAATACCAACCCTACTGTAGTATGATTTAATACTTAAGTTAAATACTAACCATTCAATACTGTTTGTAAACTAAACTGTAAACTACAACAGGACACTCTGCTCATCTGTTTTCTAAGAATTCTGCTAACCCTTCACTCTGTTTGCTTACGTATCATTGTATGTTTTGTGTATTATAACTGTGATCAGCCTGAGGTGATTTGGGGTCATTCTTGGCTAATTCCTACTTGTAGAAACCTAATTTCTCTGTGCAGAGTGAGACACAGCTGCCTAGAAGAGTACAGATCTCAGTCTACTCATTAAGAGAAATATGATATCAGTCACACATTTGGTCTTGTGAACTGAGGAGAGTCTATACTTATATCTCAAATGGATCTAGAGTTTCAAATATAAAAAGCAAGAAAATTCAAACAACTTTTTCCCACGGTAAAGAACAGGGGTTGAAACACTGGCGTTGCTTCCTACACCAGTAGTGTACTGTAAAATTCCAGTAACACAAATAAAATACATATCATTAGTGACCTTTGTCCTAGTTACATAAACACAGTCAGTGGCAAAGGCTGTCCTTTGACATGAACTGAATTTACTAAGTGTCATTTATGTAACATCTCAAATAAATGAATTACTCTGAGCGTTGAACAGCTGCTACACATTTCTGATATCTTGATTTGCATGAAATGTCTGTCATATTATGATTAGAACTGATGATTAGAAAACAAACCAACACAGACATCAACGCACACACACACGCAAACACGCGCACACACACACGCACAAACACACTTTAAGGCAAAAGAAGCAGAGTCGCTCACATCTGGAAGAGGGGCATGCGCTCAGGGGGAAAGGACACAGCTATGTCCAGGAACTTGCACGCTGATAGGTACATGTCTAAATCAGCCTGTGGGAACATCAGCAAACCATTTCTCTCATGACCACCACGGCCCTTCTTCCTGAGATAGAGAAAGAGAGAGATCAACAAATGATGGATTTAGCACAGGACCGGTGGAGCAGAGGGCTGAATGGAGACACAATAAGGACTGTAAGAAATGTAGCATTGTAGACAGACTCACTTCGATGACTCTTTGTCGTCCTGCAAGGCTTTTTCCAGCCGAGTAAAAGTACGCACCTGCAATGAGCAGTAAAACACACAGTGAGCAGAGCGGTATGCACACACTGATTGAGAACATTATACGAACATACACACACACACACACACACACACACACACACATACACATATTTATGCTATATGTACATAGATTCAGAAAGTTATACAGACTTTTATTCACAATGCTAAGCACACGATGATTCAGGGCACTGTACGCACACACTAATTAAGGGCACAAAAAACATACTGAAAAACAGAAACACACTGACTGACTCAATATCACAAACACTCAACTGAATTCACCCAATCTGACTTGAAACATATAATAATCATAAACTCTTAGAAGCTTTATCCTTTAAAAATATACACTCATGCCAAGTCGTTTTAATGCGCACACACACACACTCACAATGTTAAATATACTTACAATACACAAATGAACACACAATAATACATACACAGAGACAATATATACATCAACATATCACACATAAGCAATCCAAACTCATCGTAATACATTCAACTTCGTTACCCTACAATAACTACTCAAAAACAGTGTACATATGTAGGCCTATTCATAAAAAACTTTGTATTTGTTTACAGGAAGAAACTGACCAGCTCAGTGACCATGATTGGCCAGAGGGAGGTCAGGTGGTGCGGAGAGATTCTCAACAGGAGAACACGGAACATCAGGAACATCTGAGCAGCTACGGATGGTGCCTGACACGCACGCAGGTTCTCCGTCAGACGCTCTACAGCACACGCGTGTGTGTGTGTGTGTGTGTGTGTGTGTGTGTGTGTGAGAGAGAGAGAGAGAGAGAGGGAGGAAAGTCACAAATATTTATAATTTCATGTGGACATCTGATCCACACAGTCCCTGTGTAAATGAGGCATGAACAGACACACACACACACACACAGACAGGTACCCTGTATGAGAGGCAGGTAGAGATGGTACTGGTCTGTCTCTCCACTGAACACAGCAAAGGCCTGTCGCTTCAGTAACATTGGCTTCTGATCAGCACTGTTAAACAGCTTCAGAGAACTGCTCTGCATACCTGCAACACACACACACACACACACACACACACACACGTTAGCCTGCTATACACAACTACCACATACAAATCATAATACACAACACACACATCCCTGATCTAACAATTAACATTTCACATAAAAACACAAGCAGTAAACTAGAGTTATGGCAATGACACATACAACATCGAATACACAAATAACTTAAACACTCACCAACACTCCAAACACAAAAAGACAACCCACAGCATGTATGTGACTCAAAACACACACACACACACACGCACACACACGTACACACTACTTACTCATGAGATCTTTGAACACAGTCTTCTCATGAGTCAGAAGGTGGTCAACGATGGACTTCCAGCTGAAAGGTCAAAGGTCAAACCTTAGTTTCTAAACCCAAATAGTTGCTGTGATAAAATGTGGCTTTATAAATAACCAACAGTTTGTATAAATGTCTATGTGTGTGTGTGAGTGTGTGTGTGTGCGCATCTGTCTGCTAATGTATCTAAATAAGGGTTCAAAACTGTTCATAAATAAAACACTGCAGAGGCCACAGGAGCCCTGCTGGCAGGTCCTCCCTTATTCTGATCACTGCAACTCAACCTCAGCACTCATGTCTGCCACTGCTAGTTCCTCTGTTACCTTTAACACCAGTGGCAGTATGGGAATACCACTGACCTTGTGTATGCTGTACATTAGAATTACTGGCTGTCTGTCTTTGGCTCAGACAAATGAAATTAGATAGCTACACTCTAACTTTAAGAACAATAAGGGGAATGGCTCTCTGATAAAGGTAACCACTTGCAAAGTGTGAATGTATGTGAGTCTATGTATGTTTGTGTATGCACTTCGGTACGTGTGTAAGTGTTACTGTGCACGTTAATGTATGTGTATGCGTTAATGTATGTATACTATCATAGAAGTGTGTATGTGTGTATATGTCTTTGTATATGTGTGTGCGTGTGTGTGTGTGTGTGTGTGTGTGTACTTGTATTTGTGTGCATGTGTGTGGATCCTGTCTGAGGCAAGTATGAAGTCTTACTGGCAGATGCAGTTTGACTCCATGGTGAAGAACTGTGGGTCCATGAAGAGTTCCATAACCTCTTTTTTCCAGGTGCGTTTAGTGTAGGCATACCCACTGAGACTGCTTAACAAGCGCGCAGATGCACAGAAACTCCGCATATTATAGCCGCTGACAGAGAGAGAGAGAGAGAGAGACAGAGAGACAGAGAGAGAAAGAGCCACTGTGTTATTTAAAATAGCTGTGCATATTATTGCAACAGAGGCACATATATTATTCTATGTGTGTATAGTATTACTATACTGTTACTATAGTAAAAGACACAAGATTATAAGAAACAAGAGAAACATTCTGAAATTCTTCGAAGTTAAAGACCATTAAATGTTAACTAAACTCTAGGACAGACACGCAGGTCTTGAACATGATATTAGATGCAGTAATGCTTAACATAACATGACTAGAAGCATTCTTAAAGCTTAACTGTACACAGCACAAAGGCCAGACATGAAAGGCCTTTCAAATCTCAAGCTCTCATTGCAGAATACATCCCAAAGCTGGTTGTTGTGGTTACAGGGGCATGTTATCATGGTTACCTGTGGTTTTTGAGATAGGGGAAAACATAATACATGATGCGTGAGATCAGAGGCACAGCTTTCTCCTTCTCATCACTACGATACACCATGTCCAGCAGGGGAGCCAGGACCTGCCCAACACACACACACACACACACAAACAAACACAAAATCATACACAAAAACCCAGTGTTGTTCTGAAAACAGGCAACATTACGTAACATCTAGATCCTCCACACTGTATATCAGTGTTTTCTCTGTGAGTCAGTCCTCTGCTAAACTTTGGCATGAGGACTCCGCAGCATGGCATCACACTAATTACATACCAGCCAATCAATGATTATGGGACTGACTAGTCTATCTCAGTAATTAAAGGGAACCAAATGAGTATTTTTGTGTGTGTGTCTTGGACTGACCACACACAGAAAACATGATAAAACCTAGCAATTTGAAACTTAATTTACTAAGTCCTGCAGTGTAGCTGTTAGTACACTGCTACTATGTCACATATCTAGCTAATCAACAACACTACACTAGTTTCAAAAAAGGTCAAAACTAAATTGATACCAGTGAAACAGATGTCTGCCCCTCTTTCTCTGAACTGCTTTAGTGCTATTAAAGAGAATTTATCGTCATGGCCATCTGATATTATTCAGTCTCTGACAGAACAAGTCTCCCCCATGAGGGGCATTAAACACTCATTTAATCTCTAACAGAATGATTGACTGATTCAGTTCTGTGTGTTGGTGTGTAAGTTGTTTAGATTGTGCGTGTTTTTTCTTTTTTTGAAGGAATTTTGGAAATGCGTGAGTGTTAATGGGAGTGTATTTGAATGGATGACTGTGAGTGTATAGGACAGTTTTTAAGTAAGAGAGAGTGTGTGTGCGTGTGGTATACCTCAGCGAGCAGAGTCAGAGCCTGGACACTGAACACAGAAGGAGCAGAGGAAGACACCATTGCATTACCCTGATCTACAGAGTCTGAGAGAGAGAGAGAGAGAGAGAGAGAGAGCGAGCGAGAGAGAGGGGAGGGGTTAGAGATACAGAGCATTGAATGATGATTTTTTAAAAAATTATTATTTATTTATTTAAATTTTTTTTACATATGTTTGTGTGTGTTCATGCGTGTGTATGTGCGTGCATGTGTGTACCATAGAGGTCATTGTCCTCAGGGTCCTCTTCCTCTTCCTGTAAAGAGATCTGAGGCTGTGGTTTCACTTCCAGGTTACGACTGAGCCAGCTGGTCTGTTCCAGAGATGATCCAGCCACAACCCCTACTGCTTCCAGGACACGCACGGTCACTTCCTGTATGGACATTAGCATCAAATAAATAATTTTTTTTTCTCAAACTGGAATGTCTCACAACCTTTGATTCCTCCTCCCTCTCACTCACACAAGGCATCTTCTGCCTCTGACGCGCATGAGGTCAAATACAGTGACTTTTCATTTTACAACCTGAAAATGCTCTTGGCACATCACAGACTGCCAGTGACCTCTGACGAACTGTTACAGTTAACAAACATACATTCACATCACATTTCTGTCCTACACCAGACCACCAGACCATGTGTGTACACCATACACTTGTTTTCACTCACACCTTCACTCTGACTCTTTCTGTCTCTCTCTGTCACTATCTCTTTTCTTTGTACCTCTTGCGGTCTTACCTGCAGTTCCTTGGTGTCTCTCTTGTTGTCCATATTGGGAAGTCTGTTCACCATGTCATTCAGGATTCTGTGTGAGTCAAATGAACATAAATGAAATGATGTACACGGTTGTGGACTTTACTGAGTCTGATGACTCTTTTACTCACAAACTTTCAGGCTACATGAACAGTGTATATATCCAGCACCTGAATACTGAATCAAACAAAACAGAAAGTGGTGTGATTTTATATGCTATTTTAATTCATACATTTATGCATTCAGTTGTTTAAATAACTATAAATTATCAAAAATTAAATGCTATTTATTTTGAAATTGACTTCTTTGAAAATATTTAATTGGTGCTTCTGGAATAATCTCTCCTTTGTGCTCCACCTGGACTGTTGGGGTGTTTGTTATGCTAATTTAGATTAACATGTATGTGTATGACCATAGTGGGTTTTGTATTATGTGTTTTTTAAAACGTTACTTTTTTATGGATTAAATGTTGAGACTCACCCAAGCAGCAGGAAGTGTCCAGGTGGAGCAAGGTTCAGCTGCACAGATTCACGCAACAGAGTGAGAAGAGACACCATGTTCTCCTGGAGACCCTGAGCAGACAGACTAGACACACACACGCACACACACGCGCACACACACACACACACACACACATGCATGCACACACGCACACACAGGCACGCACGCATGCACACACGCACACACAGGCACGCACGCACGCGCGCGCACACACACACACACACACACACACGCACACACACGCACACACGTGTATACACGCACGCACGCACACACACATACATGCACGCACGCACACATGCAAGCACACTCAACTTTATGACTCAGTATTAACTCCAGTAGATGCAGCATCAGTGATCTGAACAGTCACTCTTAATGTTAGGATAACGAATCTCAAGTAGTTATCCGATGTTAGTATCAATAGCAGATTTTGCAAAAAGACTGTAATGCTATTTGCAGAATATACAGATTCAAGTTCAACTGTGTTTAAAACCAACTCTAAGTACATTCAGGGGATCTCAAATAAAACTGGTCGGACAGGCTGACAGGTGTGTCTCTCCTACCTCTGGATGTAGGCATAGCTGAACTGTAGCATGGGAACATCCACCAGGGCTGACTTCTGAGTGAGAAAAGAGAAAAAAAGAAAAAGGACAATGAGAAAGGAGAAATAATGAGAATGAAAGAAAGAAAGAAACTGAGAGTGAGAGAGAGAGAGAGAGAGAGAGAGAATGTAGGAATTGATGTATGTGAAAGTGTGTATGTTTGTGACAGTGTGTCGGCATGGAGTGTGTATGTGTACAGGTGCATATTTGCATATATGTGTGTCTGTGCATACGCTCGTGTGTTGTACCTGATCTCCTTTAATTTGATGTGGTTTCTTCACCACCTCTCTGATGAGCTGTAAGACTGTGTGTGTTGACAGAGTGCTGACTGACTTCACCAAATCCACCAGAGTCAACTGAGAATCACTGGCAATAGGTAGGATCTACACACATATAAACACACACACACACACACACACACATTCATACAGTCATTACTCAGCAGAGATTACATGTGGGTCTTTTGTCATTTGTAGGTTGTTTAATGGCACAGTGCTTACCATGTTTTTAGCGCGTCTTTTACGGTTCCTCCTGCTGCTCCACACAGCTGCCACAGACGCCATGATCTGTACACCAAAATGCTGAACCAGCGGAGTCAGAAATTCCAGAATCTTCTGCCTCAGAATCTGCCATAGTATGAAATACACACACACACCATGAAAACACACATAGCAACACAATGAAATAACAAGAAACAGAAGAATGTGCACAAACATGCTGCTTTTTGACAGCTGACAAAGTAATCTCAACCACCTCCAGTTAAAATGGGCTTCTTACAAAACTTTACGGCAAAAACATGGAACACAGATTTCAGAAAAACAATTTAGTGACAGCTAACTCACGCTAAAAACCTGGCATCCTGTTCCTGAATTTTATTGGACATTATTGTACAACTGTACAGAATGCCTACAGAATTTCTACATATGCAATGAAACACACACACACACACACACACACACACACACACACACTGACACACACACCTGGGAGTTCTTAAAGTACACAGATGCAGGCGTGGGTCTATTACTGTGGACAGAGTCAGAGGTCCTGACCACACTCCACAGTAAAGACATGGTATTGAGTATCCGCGGCAACTCCTCCAGGATGGCATTAGAGGCGTTCCTTATGTCTGCAGCATCAAAGGCACCCGCAGGCTGACAGAGAGAGAGAGAGAGAGAGAGAGAGGGAGGGAGAGAGAGAGAGAGAGAGAGAGAGAGAGAGAGGGGTTGTACCAGTATATTTATATGCTATGTTTTTTGGGTTCTAGTGGGTTCCAGTTTTTCTTCACTACATGGACAGGAATAGCGTATCTTTGGGGACAGAAACAATGTATCTAGGAGGTCATTATGTAGGGGAGAGTTAGAGATTCTACTATGTGTTTGTGTGTATAAGTGCTTGTTTGAGAGTTTGTGTATTACCTTCTTTTTCTCCAGTAGGCAGAAGTGTGTGATGGTGGTCAGTCCTTCCAGCAGAGTCAGAGGATAATCAGGTGCAATGTTCTCTCTTCTCAGATTAGGACTGCAGACATACACAAACATTTAGAACAAGCCAACACAATGATACAAATCATGAGTCATCACCGCGTGTATTTATCATCCCCTCAGTGTCCATTCACTCACACACAAACAACACACACTCTTCACACACAAGCCCATAATCATGTTCACAGTCTGTACCTATACGTAGACTTGATCCCGTCATGTTCATGCTGTTTGATGAGTTCGTTGAGGTTTTGACATATTTGCGAAAGTACAGGTGCAGTGATGATGCCCAGCGATCTGCCCAGATACGGCAAAGTGGCACTCAGCAGTGTCACCCAAGCAGGGTGCATGGCACAGCCGTACTGCGGGCACAGAGCCTGGACTGCCGCTGCCACAAACATGCCCTGAGCAGTGATTGGCTGATTCGGCACATAGCGCGGTGCACGAATCGCCTGCTGGAACATTTGTGCACTCTGCCACTCGCGAGCGAGGGAGGACGTCGCCGTGGAAACTTCGCTGGCGGTGTCCGGTCGCTGGTGGTGGCTGCTGCCGTTGCCGGGCGGCGCGCACACACAATGCTCCAACACAATCAGCGCCTGGAGAAGTTTGAGCAGCGCCAGTTGGAGAGGGTGCTCCACAAAGGGGTAACAGCGTCCCAGATTTACCAAACTCTCCTCTGAAATATGAGCTTCTCCTTCCTCCGCACACTCCTCCTCTTTCTCCATTTCTCCTGCTCGTGCCGGCTTCTGACACGCGTACATAGAGGCTGAGAGGGAGAGCAACACATACTGCTGCACCTTACAGTTACTCAGCAACCTGTTGATGGTATCCAGTCTAACACTGCCTGCACTGCATGTCTGAGCTACATTGACCAGCTGTGTGACCACACACGTCAGCACCTCCACGCTTTTCACCTGCACTTCACGGTTACCGTGGAGATAGCGGTTGGGCACGCCTGCGTAGGAGGGGTAGAACGAACACAGGAAATGTAGGCAAAGAGAGACGAGGAGTTCCAAAAGAAGCGACGGTTGAGGAGGAGGAGGTGGAGGGCAGGAAGGAGAGGAGGGCGAGTGGGCTGACTGAGGGGGTGTGTTGCTCTGAAGCGGGCCGTAGAAGCTGTTGCCCTCCTGTGCTTGGCGGTGTCTGTGTAGAAGGTTCTGGATGAGGTTGAGATGTGCGGTGGAGCTGTAATCCAGCTCCGTGCTGGCGAGAGCGTCTATGAAGGGTCCAGCCGTGTTTCGCAGCAGCGTCTCCAGAATGGAGAACCCGCAGAGGACCCGCTCACACTCGTACGACTGCCGGTAGAGCAGGACGTGGCGGAACAGCGAGTCCACGGCCTCTTGTCTCTCGCGCCGCTGTTTCAAACGACGGGAACGAGCCATCGCCTCTAACTGCCTGTCGTCCTCGTCGCTCGACAGCGAGTCGGACGCCTGCGTTTGCTCCGAGTCGGTACGGTGAAGGCCGTTGGCCACACCCAGCTCCTCCTCGTTGGCTCCGCCCGGGCGGGTCTGAAGGTAAAGGACGGAGCTGGAGCTGGAGTTTTCGGTGGAGAGCTGAGCTCCGCTCGTATCGGCCGACTCGGTGTGCTCGCTTTCCTCCTCCTCCTTTTCCTCCTCCCCCTCCGTCTCCTCGCTTTCACTTCGAGATAGTTCCCTGGAGTCAGGCGGCGTTTCGCACTGATTCGGCGTGCTCTCCAGCTCTGCCCACAATGCCTCACGGTCAAACAGAGTCGCAAGGCTTTCCTCTTGCTGGTTACCCAGCGACATGGTATGTCCGCGGAGAGCAGTGCTCTTTGTGCTGGACTTGTCTCTCCAGGTCAACACATCTAAATTACCTGTGAAAAGACAACATTCATTCACATCAGCTGAATATCACAAACTGGGCATCGCTTTATTAAAATCATGGTTTTATTAGCCATTCATGAGTTTATATATCAATAACAAATGAGTATTTTTATTTTAATGCGAGTTGAATTAATAAGGTTTTCACTGTAGAAGTGTGATGTTGAGAACCAGACACTTAATGGACAGACTGAGCTTTTTAATAAAAGTGCAGAATCAGTTGAACTCTCAAACTAGACTGTGACTGTCATCAAAAGCAGCACAGTCAAAGAACATGTGAGTTTGTGTGTGTGTGGGTGTGTGTCTGTGTTGACTCACCCAGAGACAAGTTGTGTTTGACAGTCTGGATGGATGTTCTCTGGGTTTTTGGGTCCAGCAGTAAGAGCAGGACAGGTTCTAGTATTCGGACAACGTCACTGAGAGAGAGAGCTCTCAACAGCCAGCTCTGTCCTGAGGCACTTACACTACCATCCTGACTACTCAGACTCTGCAACACCACAAACAGAGACCTGAGAGCCCAAGAGAGAGAGAGAGAAAGAGAGAGAGAGAGATTTAACATGCATTTATCTTATAAACAGGGCAACATGACATAATCTGTGCAGTGTGTCTGTAGATTAATGAAGGTTACTGCAGTGTGTATTTGTATAGTTTAATTCTGTGTAAGAAAACTGATGCAATTTGTATGCAACATGTATGTACATCTGTGAAGTGTCTTGTGTAGTGTGTGTATTTTAAAGTGCAATGTGTGTATTTATAAAGGCTTTGCATGTGTGTAGATCAATGACAGTAGAGGTGTGCATGTTGATAAGTGTACTCCTACCACTCCTTCAGATACTGAGTCACATGTCTGTGGCTTGTTATATGAAATAGACAGACAGGCACTGAGAGATCCAGCTATTACTTGACTAAGTGTGAGAATGGTCAAAGCCAGTGAACTAAACAGCTGTGTGTCAGAATGGTCAAAGCCAGTGAACTAAACAGCTGTGTGTCAGAATGGTCAAAGCCAGTGAACTAAACACTGAGTGTGAGAATGGTCAAAGCCAGTGAACTAAACAGCTGTGTGTCAGAATGGTCAAAGCCAGTGAACTAAACCCTGAGCGTGAGAATGGTCAAAGCCAGTGAACTAAACACTGGGTGTCAGAATGGTCAAAGCCAGTGAACTAAACCCTGAGCGTGAGAATGGTCAAAGCCAGTGAACTAAACACTGGGTGTCAGAATGGTCAAAGCCAGTGAACTAAACACTGGGTGTCAGAATGCTTAAAGCCGGTGAACTAAACACTGAGTGTGAGAATGGTCAAAGCCAGTGAACTAAACACTGAGTGTATGGGTGCTCAAAGCCAGTGAACTAAACAGCTGTGTGTATGGGTGGTCTGACAATCTGTCACAGGGGTGCTGGTTCCAGCATACACATTTCACACCTTCACACGACAACATACAGGGTTTACGCTTAGTGAATGTGTAGATTAGTGCTATGAGTGTTTTGATTTGTGCAGGGTGCATGTAGATTAGTTAATTGTGTGTGCAGATTACTCCAGTCTTTTTATATTAGTTCAGTTTATGTACAGATTGGTCCAGCGAGAGCAGATTGGTTCAGTTTGTGTACAGACTGGCGCAGACTGTGTTTAAAGTGTTAGTATAGTGTGTGCACATACCAGATCAGACTGTGTTTAAAGTGTTAGCATAGTGCATGCACATACCAGATCAGACTGTGTTTAAAGTGTTAGTATAGTGTGTGCACATACCAGATCAGACTGTGTTTAAAGTGTTAGTATAGTGTGTGCACATACCAGATCAGACTGTGTTTAAAGTGTTAGCATAGTGCATGCACATACCAGATCAGACTGTGTTTAAAGTGTTAGTATAGTGTGTGCACATACCAGATCAGACTGTGTTTAAAGTGTTAGTATAGTGTGTGCACATACCAGATCAGACTGTGTTTAAAGTGTTAGTATAGTGTGTGCACATACCAGATCAGACTGTGTTTAAAGTGTTAGTATAGTGTGTGCACATACCAGATCAGACTGTGTTTAAAGTGTTAGTATAGTGTGTGCACATACCAGATCAGACTGTGTTTAAAGTGTTAGTATAGTGTGTGCACATACCAGATCAGACTGTGTTTAAAGTGTTAGCATAGTGTATGCACATACCAGATCAGACTGTGTTTAAAGTGTTAGTATAGTGTATGCACATACCAGATCAGACTGTGTTTATAGTAGTCCAGTATGTTTAGGTAAGTGCATCATGTGTGTAGATTAAAGCAGTGAGTATACATAACAGTGCTGGGTGAAAACAGATGACTGCAGTGGGTGTGTAGATTAGTGTAGGTGGTGTGTGAATTAACACAGTGGGTGTGTGGATTATTGCAGTGGGTGTGTAGAGGACTGTGGATTAGTAGAGTGTGATTAGGTTTGTGTGTGTGTGTGTGTGTCTGTGTGTGTGTTCTGACCTGTCAAAGGAACGCTTGTGGGATGAGCTTCGATTGTTTTGAATCTCACGAGTCAGATGCCACAGAAGAGAGAACTTGTGGAGAGCCTCCAGACGCACCATCTAAAACACACACAAAAACACACAGACACAGAAATGTATGAGTGTATTTGAATGACCTTGAATGTGGATGAGTGAGTGACAGAACCAAAGAGCAAGTGTGTGAATGAACGAGCGACTATAACAGATCGTGTTTTTTTATGGCGGGTTTTTTGTAAGGCTGTATAGATGATGTGTGTGTGTGTGTGTGTACCTAGGCTCTGTGTAGTAAGGCTGTGCGGACAATGTGTGTGTGTGTGTCTCTGTGTGTGTGTGTGTGTGTGTGTGTCTCTGTGTGTGTATACCTTGTCTCTGTGTAGTATGCCTGTGAAGATGATGTGTGTGTGTCTGTGTGTGTGTGTGTGTGTGCACCGTGCCTCTGTGCAGCAAGGCTGTGTGGATGATGTCTGTGTGGATGATGTCTGTGTGTGTGTGTGTGTGTGTGTACCTTGTCTCTGTGCAGTAAGGCTGTGTGGATGATGTCTGTGTACCTTGTCTCTGTGCAGTAAGGCTGTGTGGATGATGTCTGTGTGTGTGTGTGTGTGTACCTTGTCTCTGTGCAGTAAGGCTGTGTGGATGATGTCTGTGTGTGTGTGTGTGCGTGTGTGTGTGTGTACCTTGTCTCTGTGCAGTAAGGCCGTGCAGATGATGTCCTCACAGATGGCTGCAGATGGAGCCAGACAGTGCAGACGGTAGAAGAGTTCAACACATGATATGTGGTGTTCCCTACGCTCTGTATCCAACTGAGCCCACAGGCCATGTGCTAGCCTCTGGCATAGAGGAGAGGGAGAGATAGATAGAGAGAGAGAGAGACAGGGAGAGGGGGTGAGAGAGAGAGAGAGAAAGAGAGGGATAGAGAGAGAGCAAATGAGAGAGAGAGACAGAGAGGGAGAGATGTTCATTGTTGTTGATAGGAAGCCTGAGGTTGAATGTCCTCCTTTCATGCTGATTCACTCCACAGTGTACGCAGCATTAATAAGTGTGAGTTTTCACTTTTCACAGCACTACCTACTGGAGAGACAAACATGTCACTTCTGGAGTGTTTTATATCCACTAACAGCAACATCATCACATTTACTGTCACAAGGCGGTGCTGTTGTCAAGTGCTCTTCAAATTACATTTACTTTGGTGAGTGTGGATTACATGAAGACAAAACAGCTTCTATATAATCCACACTTGACACTCTTTTAACACTGGAGAAGTTGAGGTGTGACGTTGGGGTGCTTGGGGGTCAGTACCTGGTAAAAATCTGTCTGCTCCTCCATGGCCCTGAGGAGAGCTGGGCAGATGGGGGGTAGAGTTACCATCTGCAGTTGCCCACTGAGGGGGTTCATGTTGGAGCTACTGTGACGCTGAAATTTGTCCTTAATGACCAGAGCTAACGACTGAGAATGATTAACCAACTCCAGCAGAGAGGAAATGGCCACCTGTTGCACCTGCACCAATTAAAACACACAGACACATACACACAAACACATGCAGCCACACACACACACACATATATACAACCATACACACCGTGAAGAATGAAGAGAAATAAAACACATATCTATTTCATTTGAAGATGCTGACTTCATAAACACCATCCTTACTTCACACATCAGCAGAACTTATATCTGTACCGAGTGACAGGGTTTTCTCCCACTTTACTAGTCCACCCTTTGTATTTGTTCATGTACACACAACCACAGCCATACTGGGGGGTGGGGGGGGCGGGGACCTAGCATGTCACTCAGCTTAACTGTACAATGGCATTTCTGATGTATCAAAGTTGAAGGTGTGTTTTTAACTTTATGATTTCTGATGTCTGTATTGCAAAGTATCATTAACTGTAATTAATTTTTGTTCTCATAATTGATGCAGGAGGCTGTGTAATAGCAGTTTTGAGTACATTCTAACACATTCTACTATCTACTATACATTCTACTTGTCTCTGTGACATTAACATTTTAACATTTTACCTGGTGATCCTTACACAAGCAACACAGTGCCATAAAGGTCCTCAGCCACTCAGGCAGGGAGACTGCCAGACCGCCTGGGTGAAAAAAACAAACCAAAAAAAAACAAACAAAAAAAACACAAACACAAACAAGTGGTTGTAGTAGGGTGACTGGTTGAGTGGTTGTAGCTGAACAGCTTATCACTCTTGTGTTGTAATATATTGGTAAGAATGGGTTTTTACCAGTCTCCCCAGTATTGCTGAACAAGCTAATATATAGCTGTTTGCTCTCCTCTTCTGTCAGGTAGATGGGGAAAGTAGTGCACTCCAGCAGGAGGTGGCAGACAGCGGTGAAACTCTGTCTACAGTCTTCTGAAATTTCCCCCTTCCCCCGCGACACATACCCCTCTATCCACCCCTGCTGCTGTCCTTTCTGGCTCTCCATTGGTGCACCGTCCTGGTCTGAAGGCCTGAGTTTGTTTGGGGTGAAGAACCCTGCCAGTCGGTCTTTAATGAGCGGGATGGACAACTCTCTGCTCTCCTTACGCCCAGACACAGAGCTCCTCTTCCTCTCAGAGAGAGCACTCTGGCTGGGCACACATGAGCCATCCTGTCCTTCTCTCTCCGGATCTACCACCTGTAACAGGTACCTGAGAGAGGGGAAGGAAAGAGAGAGAGAGAAAGAGAACTGTAACTGGCAAGCACAGCTGCAGATATTCTATGATCAGATACACTATGCGTGCATGTGTATATGAGTGTGTGTGTCTGCTAGGACGTTAAAGCCAAGTGTGTATGCCTGGTAAGATCTGAGTGAGTGTGTGTATACCCAGAAATACCTGGTAATCAAAGAAGTGAGTATGTCCTGCATACATGTCCTCATGCTTTCCATACTCCCTCCTCTCCTCCATGAATCATCTTTCTCTGAGTCCTTTGTTGAAGGATCATCCGGGAAACCGGACGTAGGGTGGAGGTGCTGTTCAGAGGGTGAAGCACTCAGACCCAGTCCGCTGTCTTCAGAACGCAGAGGCGGGACTAAAACCTCTCCAGGCTCCGCCTCCTGTTCAGCCTGCCCATTCACAGCTGCTTCATCATGATGAATGTCCTGGTTACTATCCGTCTGGTCAGTTCCTTCATCTTCTGTCTTTTCATTTTTCCCCTTCTGCTTTCAGAGAAATGAATGAATCAGTCGGTGCTCTCATTTGGCACAACTCACAACTATTTTCAGTTATGTCACAGCTCGTACACCTCTGGCGAAACTCAGACATTAATGTTTTACTGAAGAGGACACTGGCAGAGAGCCATTACGCTTTGGAATTAACCTTATAACCTCACAGTTACTGGACTGTTTTTCTTTCTCACAAAACTACCACCACCTTGCGACACCCACACAAACACATTATTAAACAATTACTGCCCCATGTCCAGAGGGAGACCTACAGCCCCCCAAAATGATGGTATAGATTTATCTTCCCCTAGTAACTGAAAAATGCAATAAGGGAAGGTGTAGTTTATAAGGGGAGTATGATGTTGAATAATGTTATTCATGTGAAAAGACAAATCTGACTGTACAAATACAAATTTGCATACCGAATCTTTCCATTAAATGTAAGAGAGGAAAAGTAATCGACCATAACGATATTTCCTTAATATATTTTACTTATATGCAAGATTAGGCATATATGTAGTGAGTACAGTGAATGGTACAGTTAGCATAACAGATAACTGTTGGAATCTTGCCTCTGTGAGTTCGTCGTTAAGCTCCGCCCCCACGTCCATATAAGTCACAGGCATCTGGATCTTACTGAGCACCTTAAAACATGCCCTCAGACCTTGTGTCAACTCCGACAAGCTGATGGACGTCATGTGATCACGCAGACCCTGCAGCATGAGACCCAACATCTGGGGTAGGTACTGTGTTTGGATCTCAGTATACAGCTCCTATTGGATGACACACAGGAAAGACATCACAGTCACACTCTTTTGTTCACATGGGTTAAAAGGGACTGCAAACACATTTTAGATTAACTGGTTCCAGATAAACTGATTAGTGATAGCAATGAACCAGTTCTTTTTTGGATAACAGAGGAAGCGATACAAGAGAAGGGTCACGACTGAATGTGAGAGAGAGAGAGAGAGAGAGAGAGACAGAGAAAGTAGTATAAAGAGCACAAAGTAACCAAAATGAATAAGAAGCGATATGAAAGAATGGTGGCCATTGACAACACTGTTACCATGGAAATAACATCCAGAAGAAAGATGATGAGGGTGGAGAGCTCAGACACAGTGGGCCGGACACTGCAGTTTGTCTTCGGTGTTGTTACATCTGGGTCACCTGGTGAACTGAGAGATGCCAGCAAAAAAATCAGGTTTGTGTATGTATGTGCGTAGATATGAATAAATATGGTTATGGGTGCATCTGTGTTTACCGTGTGTGTGCGAATATTGAACTGAGACAAGTAAAAAAAAAAAAAAAAAAAAAAAAAGTGTGTATGAGTTTGTGTTTAACTAAGACAGGTAAGAAGCATGCTTGTGTATGTATGACTTTATCTAGGCTAGGTAAGCATGCAAGTGTGTGTGTGTGTGTGTGTGTGTGTGTGTGTTTACCTAAGGCAGGTGAGGAAGCATGCGGACATGTAGTTCCACAGGTACTGGGTGCCCATGGCACCAACTAGCATGTTAAAAGTCTTTATAATCTCTGATGTACTTTTGTTCTCCTTTATCTTACTAAAAATAGAGCACACAAAAAACAGAAAGATGATCATCACAAATAACAAAAATAATAGCATTATTATTCATGTGTTGCTTTATTCAATAATATACCAGACTCCAAAGTTCTCTAAAGACAAAGTAGGCCTGTAGCAGTACGAGAAAAATTCAAGTTAAGTTGTAACTTGTATGCATGCCCCTGGATGAAGTTCAACATCCAGGCTAAAATGTCTTGGCCATGATTCAATTCGATTCAATTGAATTTTATCTGTATAGCACTTTTGACAATTGACATTGTCACAAGGCAACTTTACAGAATAGAGGCCCTGGGCCCCGTACTGCACAGAGCAACTGCACATGGCCTTTTGGAGCTGTTCAATTTTAACTGTGATAGCATTTTTACTAGACCTAAGGTGAGCAAACTACAGGTTCTCCTAAACCTGATCACCAATGGATTTGATATGAGCTAAAGACATTGGTTTGAACAGAATATAATGAAATGTCTTGTAGATTCCACACACAGCCTATTTAAAATGTCTATGTTACTATACTGTATTTCTTTCGTAACTGTATTTCAACTTTACATTTAAATGAAAACATTTGATGTGGGGCTTTCTGGCCAATAGTAATGTTTTTATAGAACTCTGATTCTCATACAACCGTGTTTTTTTTTTTACAATAAGTAATACTGATCATGGTGATTTATTTGCAATATATATCAGCGATGAAATCGAGAGAATGGGGCCGAATTTCTGAATGAAAACAATCTGTATTATTTTATTCACTAAAGACAAATGTATTTCAACACGTGTCTGACAACATTCCTCTCAGGGTATGTATGCACTAACAGTACTCTCTCTCCCTCTTTCTGCATCTATGTTTCTCTCTGCTTCTCTCACATGTTGAGTTGGTGGCCGGAGAGGCTGCAGTTGAGCATGTTTTCTCCCAGTGTCTCTCTGCAGTAACTGTAGAATGCCCTGACCACCTCCAACAACACGTCTGCCAACACCACCTGGCCTGAGAGAGAGAGAGAGAGAGAGAGAGAGTGAGAGAGTGAGAGAGAGAGAGAAAGAGAGAGAGTGCGAAAAAAGGAAGGAAGAGGAAATGAACTGTGTAAATAGTTATGCAATTAAGTGACAAATTAACTGTGAACTTGTCTTGCTTCTGAGCTTAGTTGTTCCACAGTGTCACAGAGGATTTTTAATCATATTTAGTGAAAATTTAGGAAATTTCTAGAAAATTTAGATGTAGTAAAATTATATTTTGCACCACTGTTACCTAAAACATTGGTAAAACTAGCATTTAAGCAGTTTGTCATGGCAAAACAAAGTTATTACTCGGTTAGACTGAACAGCCTTATGATCTAAAGTCTCTGTCATATAAGAATAAGCTGTAAGAAGCAGGAGAAGCCAGAGGAGTGAATCCGGACTGTCAGTGCAGGACACAGTCTGTCACTGCCCTGCATTCAGACATAATGTATACAGCTCTCAGAGAGCAGAACACACTCAGAGGGATAGTCTTCTCTCTAATGATGTGTATGCATCATCAGAGGTTAGACAGCCATGGTTAGTATTAACCCATTTAAACACACAGGCTTACTTAAACGTTTAAAGGCAGTACATGTGTACATACATACACACATACATACATACATACTGTACATACATACATAGTGCATAGTGTATGGAACATGTTGCATATCTGTCTGCTCAAGGTGAGTGTACACATGTCCATGCAGCCATGTGTGTGTGTTTTTGTGCTTACCGATCTCTGGTTTGTCAAGCAGGCTGATGATAATGCGGAATGGCTTAAGATACTCCATAACACTCTCTGGGTCTCCTTCTGTGTTCTCCCTCTTCAAAATGTTAACAAGAGCCTGAAAGACAGCACACAGACACACACACAAACACACACCACAAATGTTACAGAAGTTTAATGGCATGTCTTTGTGTGTGTGTGTGTGTGTGTGTGTGTGTGTGTGTGTGTGTGTATTTACCATGACAATTGTGCAAGTGAGCATGTTTGCATGAGTGAGTGTGTGTGTGTGTGTGTGTGTGTGTGTGTGTGTGTGTGTGTGTATCACTGCAGTGTGGTACCTGCAGGAGTAGTCCTCTGGAGTACGTGTTGAAGTAGAATGCTGTGTGCCCCTCAATAGTGGATGACAAATTTGGATCTGGAGCCACCATGCCTCCTTTAATGTCAGTGCCTGATAATACACACATATCAAAGACACAGATATGTCATCAAACATAGATGACTTCATGTGGAGTGAAAACAGTTCAAAGTCACTGTTACCTGGTGACCCAGAACCCAAAACAGAACTATAAATTACCGAACAAAAATCCATAACAATGGCTTGTATACAAAGTAAAAACAGAACAGTTAAGGGAAACAGAGGAACAACACACAAAATGCAGAAACAGAAAGAAAGGACCAAAGTCAAATCAGGAAAAAACACAGTTACAAAAAAGGGAATTCTGAGACCAAATAACAAACCACATTTTCAGAGGTGCCCAGGACAGGTTCCCCAGGGGACTAAGACAATGCATAAAAATAAAGTGACATTACTTAAATGTTTTTAGCCATCTACGGGAATTTGAAAAACGTAACTAACACATCCCAGGTAGTTTCATGCCTCCACCTGGTATAGAATAGTGCCAACTTAAATAACATTTCAAACAATGTTTCAATATTCCCACCACAGATTTTGTCTTCCCTTAGGCACTGCTATTTCATCCAGGTGAATACTCCTGGAGTCCTGCAGCGGCCGGTGCCCCCTAAATGCAGCATTTTGTTCTGGTTCTGCTGACGGGGCCACGTTGATGCTCACTGCCGTTATGTTGTTGCTCTTTGATTGCACTGTTTTTTTTCTTTTATCCCTCCTTTTTATTGATTTGTTTGGGGTTTTTTTGTATGTGTGTGAATATGCATAATCAGAGTATTTATGGCACCTAGCATCCATGCATAGAGTCGGCGATTCAGTGACATGTCTCTCCTGAGCAGTGTGAGCGAGGCTGCAGACACCACAGTGATCATCTCTTCTCGGGTTATCGGAACAGCGCCCCCCTCAGGATCCTATAGCAACAGCAGCCACAGGTGGACCATGAAACATACAACATACAACATATCTGACTCTTCCACAGACAATGGAATATACATTTCACTCAGCATCACATGGTTTTAGGAGGAATCTCTTACAAGGGAATTCCACTCTGTCTCACTCAGCTAACTTTTGTTCACATCACAAATTAGATTAAGGATGAACTAGGTTATTGGTTCATTTTTTTCCCATCAGGCAAAATACTGGCCTGGTATAGATTTCAGATTACACTGTGTTTAGTTGAGAAAATACTCACGTTTACAGGCAGCCCTTTGCTACAGTAGTGGCAGATTTGTTATATAGATTCATATTTTTTAATCTGATTAAAATGCCAGCTATAAAACCTTACATGCAAAGCGTTAATTGGTTCAATCTATTCCAAAAGGGTGATATTAAAATGACATAAATACTGATAAATTAAAGGTCATCTAAATAACAATAATTCCCAAGGACTGACAGGTTACAGCATGATTAAACTTAGCATCCATTTCCAACGCACATGTTGACTGACTAAGATCTTATTGTGAATGCAAACTGGAATTATTCCACTGAAACTCTGAATTTGTTTTACAGTTTCACATGGATTTAAGTTTTATGGTGCTCACTGTGATTTATAACACTTCATTCATAACCACTTCAGGCTTGGTGTTATGAAGACTGCACCACAATTTTTCTGTTTTTTTTTTTTAAATACAAATTTCAATAAAATGCAACACTGCTTCACAACCTTACAGGCAACACATGGTCAGCAGGAAAATCTAGTTTAGTTTGATTCAGAACATAGCTCAACGTGTCTCGATTTAAAAACACAAAAACAAAAGGTCAGAAGGACAAGAAAGTGAGAGATGGGCTGACCAGGCAGGTGACAAAAGGGAAGAAGTAGAGTAGGATCTCCAGCATGTTTCTCTGGACCAGAACATTACAATCTTGCAGAGACAGACAAATTGACTTCACCTAAAACAGAGAGAAAGAGAGAAAGAGAGAGAGAGAGAGAGAGAGAGAGAGAACAGGAGACGAAGACAGGTGGAAGAGGAAAGGGAGAAAGAAAGAGAAATGTAAAATGAAAAAATTCTTCATGTGATTAAGAAGCATCATGTCACACAGAAAATTTGTACCAAACAGAAGAGAAACACAGACACTCACCACAAGACGGTGGTCTGTACCCAGCATGTATCTCTGCTCCCGGCCAGAGGCCATGCGGTCAAAGTGTGTGATGATGAAGAGAGAAGCTGGAAGTCGAATCAGTGGACACACAAGGACTGATCCCCACAAAGCACCATAAAAGACACGCTGACCCACCAACATAGACAACTTCAGTAACAGTGCATCCGTCCTGAGAGAGAGAGAGGGGGGGGGTGAAAAAAGAGACAGAAAAAGAAAAAGGAGTGGAAAGAAAAAGATTAAAAGAATTGATTTTTGATCAGATCTGTGGTCCTTCTCTCTGAAAAACCATTCTCATTGTCTGACTCACCCATGTGTTTGTTTGGACAGATCTGAGATGTTTCAAGGCAGCTAGTGTTTAGTAAAATTACATCAAAAAATAAAAGAATATGCTTTTATGAGTGATTCAGACCTGCACTCCAATTACTCACCCTCCTGTCATACTGGATTGTTCTTATTGTGTTTCTCACTGTTAAACTGTTCATAAAACCATCTCTGTCAAAGAATGGGATGGGTGTATATCAAAGCACTGACAGTAGGCCTATTGGTTCATTATATTATGGTATACCTGATCTTCAATTGAGAATAGCTGTGGTTTAACTGTACTTTAAGTGGAGTCATAGCTGTGGCTTAGCTACTTTAGATATGGTTTTCCATGGTTAAGCTATAGATAAGGTTTGGATTTAGTTTAGCTGCAGCTGTAAATTAGATGGTATTTAGGTGAGGATTAAACAGGGTATAGATCTAGTTTAACTGTAGTTGCAGTTCAGATGGTGTTTATCAGTGGTTTAGATGAAGTTTAGATGTAGTTTACATGTAGTTGTAGTTTAAATGCCATTTAGATGTGGTTTAGGTGGCATTTAGGTGTGGTTCAGCTGTGACTGTTTTTTTTATGATAATGTTGTTTACCTGTCATACACCTCCAGGCCTTCCTCTAGACCCGGCAGGAGGCCCATGACAAAGGCCTGAAGACTGGGGAGCAGTGCCCTCTGAAGGGGGAGGAAATAACGCTCGTACAGCGTCAACAGAGCTGGCTTTACCGACATCGCTGCATGACTCAACAGTGGAAACAGCCCAGAGCTGAAAACACACACACACACACACAGGGAGATTGAGACACACACATTACACACACCAGTATGCAACAAGCACACAACACGACAGCAGCGATGAAGAACTTTGGACACACACAGGTTCACATACAAAAACAAAGACACACACGCACGCACACACACACAAACACAAATGCACTTTCACACACAAGAACTAGAAGAATGCGAACAGTCTTTGAGAAAGGGAGGAAGAACAATTCAGTATTTGATGTACTGCAAGGCAGAGAAACGTCTTTTTTATCAGTAAAAATAGACCAATGGAGCACACTCTTTCCAAAACACTAAGTGTATTTTTCTACAAAGCGCTAAGGTTAGAGTTTCAATCTCTCTGCGCTTATCTGTTTATCACTCGTTAACCTGTAGATGAAGAGGTCCTTGGCCAGCCATTTTGTGCCAATGATTTTGAAGATGACCTCATAAGTCTCCAGTGCTTTAAGATGAACTCCACTGGGAAGGGCGGGGTGCAAGCACTGAGCCAAACGCTTGCCAATGATCAACCGCCTTGGCAACAGAGAGTACTTCAGATTACTCTGGAGAGCCTGAGCGACAGACAGAGAGAGAGAGAAAGAGAGACATGATCAAACCCGTAATATCATTTATTCACATATGCAACAGTTTTAAATTTAAAAGAAAAACATGCGCATGTTAAAACTTCATTTTCACTTGACATATTGAGAGAATGTTACAGCTTTTAACCTTACACACTCTTAAACACTAATGTTCACATGATAGTGTTGAGACAGAAGGAACACACACAGGTTGGTGCAGTAATGCAGGTCCTATCCGCTTCACACTGAACAAACAAGATAACCGTGAAGCATGACAGGAGTTACCAGGAGAGGGAAGAAATGCAAATGACATGGACTGACCAAACGAACAATGGTTATAGATATGACAAACATAACCATCCTGGATGAACACACCTCTAGTAATCAGACAAATATTTCTTAGGGGGTTGAAATATGTACCATGCAACATTATGGATATAATGCCCAAATCTAATCAATATCAGCGTTAGCTTCGAAAGCTATTCTAAAATCTTCCAATTCAAACGCTGCACTAAATGTGCTTGCAATGTTCAGCAGACTGTACAGAGACAATGGCTTAATTAATGGATTAATTAATATCTCTGTACCACACATACCACAGTCTTCTTATATTTTACAACAGTATTTGTTGTCAAGGATACTCTGTGCAATGGCTCTGGATTCCCTACAGATCAGAGGTATATAGAGAAGTGGTTCATGTGTGTAGTAATATCAAAGCATGATCCGTAAAAACAGAGAAATATGAAAAGTGAAACTGTTGGTCTAACTGGCTTCACAAGGATAATTCTGTGAAATGGGGCCCCAAAGTGAAAGCTTTTCACTTCTTCTGTTGCTACCCTAACTACAAATTTTTGAAAATGTACAATTCCTGTTGTGTTTGCTGTTAAAACCACATTGAGAGGAACTTTATCACCATCATGAACTCAGTTTTCACAAGAGCGGCAAAAAGTGCAGTATAACATACAAAACCAGTAAACCAGTAAAACATACAGAAAAACAGACACCATGTAAACAGAGAAGCAGAATAAGAAATCACACACCCAAGCCAGGCATTAAATGACAAAAACACATATGTAATCAGAGTCTCTAAGCAAGAGAAGCTTTCGTTTCACACCTACAGGATGAAATGACTCTTGTGAAAGAGATTAAACGAACATTAGTAACACTGGACTTCATTCAGACAAACCAAACTCTCCAAAAAACCCCACTAACACACCAGTGGCATTGTGTTACAGAAAGATCCTTTTTGTATGTTTCATGGGTACGTGGCTGGCTGTGCACATGGTGTACACAGTATATTGTAGCTATGATCATTCATGAGTGTTCATGAGGAGCAGGGCAAGTTATATGAAGAAGGAGAGACTGGATGAGACTGGACAAGTGTCCCTGACCCCATACAGGCAAAATTCTATATGTGTGTGTGTGTGTGTGTGTGTGTGTGTGTGTATACCTTGTTGAGTTTTCCTAGAGAGGAGATGAGGTCAGCCCACTCAGTGGATGACTCGAAGTTCCGCAGCGCCTTCTCAATAACCGCTGCGTAACTACGGTAACGGTAGTCATTCTGAAGCTCCGCCTCCTCGGGATCCATCATGTATCACTCTTGTCCCAACATGCTCTTATCCTGTGTGTGCAGACAAAGGTGAAAAGGCAAGAGAGACTTGGATTAAATGTGAATGAATGTGAATCCTGGAGATGCACTCTGTCTCTCTTTTGTGCTAATTAACTAAACTTTACAGGGGTAACATCTAGTCACTTCACTTATATGTGAAAACTCATTGTGTAAAATGTGAAAGTCACTTCATTTGGACCACTCAAGCATGTTCAGGCATTAGATAACTCTGTGAACAATATGTGAAGTACAATACACACAACACGCAAATGAGCTACACGGACATGTGAGAATTTCTGCAGTTTATAAAGCTTGTGTTATCCTGACAATGGCCTAGGTAAAAGAGGAGATGACCATATAATCTACAGTTTCTGGATTAAGGGAATACCTCATGAAAACAAATTTAGCTGTGAGTGCAATCACATGTGGGCTGCCATTTCGTAGTCATGATTGATAAGAACTTCAAGTTTCTTGATGTGAACCATATTCTCTTAAACTCAAACAGCAAAAGACAGCAGAATAATTTCAAAGTAGCTCTAACTCTATTTATAACACTTTTGAGAATGATGAGAGCACAGATCCTTTTCTGGTTCAAACATTTATGATTTGGTTACCTTGGAAAGGTGAGTCAATCAGGGCGCCTTACATGTAATTTACATGTGATCTCCAGCTGCGTGGCATAACTATTAGGCCTACATATATATTTATGCTACATACACTATTACAATTTTGTTAAATCATTCGCTACATACCATTTTACTAAATTAAACTACATGATGGTAACATGTGTAGTTATAATAAAAACTATATTAAAAGTATAGTGGATTTAAACACAAAAGGTATTCCTAAGGCAGGACATGACAGTGCAGACGGGTGCAAATGGGAGCATCCTAAAGCACGTGGAATGACATGATGATGTAGTAGACCTCTTGATAAAAGGCGACATGTCCATCTACAAGGGATCAAGAGCACTCAATCCTTACCGTTGTTAAGCCTGAACCAGGGCAGGTTTTAAAACTCAATTTAAGCTGTGTCAGGAGTAAAGCTGGATGGAGAAAACATGCACAGCAGTATCTCATATTTTTGAGTCAGAAAAAGAGTCTTGGAGAGGGATGGTGTCACAGTCAGACAGCACAACAAACATCAGCCTGTTACATAACATAGCGCTCACAGAGAATGAGGATCACAGTCAAATGGAAGAACAGATGGGTGGGAAGGGCGGGGGGGGGCAGATAGAGAGAGAGAGAGAGAGAGAGAATATTATAGTCTAAATGATATCTCCAGTCAAAACTGCTCTCATAGCAGAAGAATAAATGATGTTTTTATAAATGTTTTTTTTAATCAGCATTGCGTTCTCCAGAAAGGCCATCAAACTTAATACAGGAGCTATGATGTCATCCTGTTATCACAATCCTCTGGGCTTTACTTCATATACACTCATACACTCAAATACTCTCTCTCTCTCACATGTATACCACACCCATAAGATGCTCTTTCTCTCTGTAATCGAACAGATATACATACATCATCAGAAATCTCACTGGAGTGGACAATGCAGAGTTAATATAATATGACTATCATTTTCCCATAAAATCTTGGAGTGTTTGCGTTTAAAGTCATAACCAACAACAGGGCCCTCATTTCCAGCAATGCCCTTTGACCAGAGATTTTTTCATTGCATGCATTTGCAGTTTTCCTCAGTGCAATAAACAGCTGCTTGCCATCTCTGTGCATTCATTGCTGGACACTCACAAAAAAGAGGAGATGAAATAGTTTGTTAGAATGGATGGGTTGGATATCTGTGGGGGAGAGAGGCATCTAGACCAAATTTTGCTTAGGGGCACTAAGATGCCATCCAGCTCTGGGAGGGAGAGCAGACAGCACTGGCCTTACAGGGGCTACAAATTCTGCTTCCATGTCTTTGACAGAGAAATTTAACGTTCATGCTTCAGGAAGCTTTATAATTCACATGTGACATTTTGGACAAGAAGACAGACTATCGAGAGAAAGGCTTGGTAGAAAACCTATGCCTATGTGGTTAAATCTGGTTCTGAACAAGGAAAAGGACATTTTAACGGAACATTCTGTAGTGTTATGTCTCAATGATGCCCATCCTAGTTCGCTCACTACCCGGATCCCTGGCCTCCGGGCACCTCTAGCACGATGTAGAAGAGAACACTCGTATAACAGACGAACGGTATTTTAATTTAAAAAAAACCTTCTGGAGTTTAAGTCCGCGCTTATGCGGAATTAACTGGTGTAAAACCGGACAGATCCGTGAATGACTCACCTAAAGCAAGAAACTGGACTGTGGCGGGAGGAGCTGATGTGTACGCCGTGTTTTGTTCACTGAGCCTATTGATTCAGACACCCAAAATCCGACTCAGTAAAGGGAAACCAAGTGAAAGTATCCTCATTTAAACGACATCAAGGTATTTTCCGTAAAGGTCATTTAGCTTTGTCCGCGAGCCTTGATCTCCAAAAATCCAGTCGCTCAGCTGATTTCTCTTAGCAGTGCTGTGTACACTTCCTGATCAGCGGCTATGGAACGCGATAGTACGTTAGGGGGAGACTCGCATTAATATCACGGACAAAGGTAAGATTAATAATAATTAAAAACCCCGTCTGTTTCACGGGACAAGAACCCTTTGAGAATCATACAATTTTCTCGCTACCGTAGCAGCATATGCAACATATCTGCAGCATTTGCCGTTTTCAAACAGTTACGTTTTATTTGTGAGCTCAGTCCTCTTGGTACGTTCCAGGATGTGTTCTGTTTACAAAACTAACACCAAGCTGTCAGATAGTTCCAACTGCACACAGAGCTAAACCCCCAGTCGGGCAATCAGAAAAACAATGGTAGAGCAAGGGCTCCACGCCGCTGACACTAATTCACCCGCACCCTGCGTATTGAGGTGAAATGTAGACAAAAGTTATGTCAAAGCGCGCTAACCGTGTTCCGTTAACCGAGCAGCGGTAGATCACTACAAACAGCATTTTCATCCAGCTGCAGATCAGGAGGCACATCCTCAAGTCATTTTACACAAGTCTTTCTTATCTATCTATCTATCTATCTATCTATCTATCTATCTATCTATCTATCTATCTATCTATCTATCTATTTATATTCAGCAGGGCATACCGAAAATTGTATAGTTAACGATCAATAATATAGAGGCAGACTCTCCTTCTGCCTAGTCAATGACAAGTTTGAAAACCCCCGTGTTCCTCTAGAAGTGGTCTGAAGTAGCCGAACAGGCCCAGAAGGTCAATCAAACATCTTAGCATATAATGTAATGTTTCATCTCTGAGGAGTTAGATTAAGAGCAGGTGGTTTGACATCACCACAACTTGAACACGTCAGCACATAATAGAGATGGCATAGTTTAGAAATTAACAATGGAACAACAATATTTGCTGTATCCCTATTTCCATGATGGAAAAAGACATTAAGATACAGAACTGGGGCAAATGAAGAAACTAAAAACAAAGAGGTTTTGTGGCTCTAAAATATGGTACTCCCTTTTGATAGTTGAAAGCTGTTACACTCACCTGTTCAGGTTAGTGCCATTACATCACCACTGGTCATCAGACTTTGTGCTGACCAGAGGCCATCCCTGACATATGGGTATAAGCCCATTTTGTAAATAAATATAATTAAACAATACTTGTTACTTCCAAAAGACAGCGAACTTTTGACAGCATTGGTTTGGGGTCCACACATGGAATACTGGGGACTAAGTTTAAAAATTGGGTCTATGTAGAACTGTAGTGGAAACTCAGGAGGATGGTGGTCCTAATATATCTCACTAGGACGCTCACTGGGACTGGGAAAATATCCTCAGCAGTGCTTCATACAATAACAGAGATAGTACTCTCTGGCTAGATCTTGAGTGTGTTACTGGTCTTGTGTGGCAGAAAGCTCACACAGGGATGCTGAGTGGGAAAGAAGAGGTGTTGCTGGTTCAGATCATGAAGTGGGTGAAGAGGGATGTGTATAAAGCTGTTGGGTGGCAGATGCCTGGTTTTCTTCCTGATTACTGCTGTTCAGTTGTCACGCAAAAGACACCTCAGTGAAAATCTCGGTGGATCAAACCGAGGAATATAAGGACTAAATATAATGAATGAAATGTCAATGACTTAAGCTTGTCATTAAATCCAACTAACCCCTAATTCTTAACAACATACGGTACGATTTACAGGCCAAACTGACACTGGTCTGTGGATTCTTTGAGACCCTATATGAGCTCAAATTTAGTGTCATCAGCTTGTCCCTGGTCCTTTGACATCAGGATAAGATGGTTTTCTTTATGGGGTGAGGTGTGTTATTGAGCGTTATAAATTCCTCTTAAACAGTGCCATCTACAGGTTATCTGTGGGCATGTATTGAATGTTGTGGGTTAAAGAAAAATGTCCTCATATTTAGAGGTGCCACACAATATAAAAGTTTTCGAATGTTTATTTCTTTGTTGTGTTTATCTGTGCTTTTGTATTTCATCAACCATTTTATAGCTCAACATATTCTCCAAAAATGTTGAAAATGCAAAGCCATTAAGAGGATTCCCATGTGAAGTCCAACCCACCCCCACTGTTTGGCAGATTGTTCTGACTGATCAAGTAGACTGACTGCTGTTTTGAACCTTATACTTCTCTGCATTAACAGTTCACATGCATGACCTGTAGGAATATGCATAGTAAATGAACTGATTTACTTTTTTCCACTTACATTACAAGTTTGTAGTTTGTAGTGATCTAAATTTTGTATTTCTGAAAACAACAAATCATTTCAACAAGATATTTTGTGTTGCTACCAATTTTCTGTGAGTTTTTTATTAATACTGATGTTATGCAGAATGTTATAAACCAGATGCTGACTGAATGATATTAAAACCCAGCTGTGTGCCCAGATGTTCAATATAAAACACAAAGGCAAGAAGAGTGTGTTTTATTAAATTATACATCAAAATATTTTACACATTAGGCTATAAAACCAGTGACAGTATATTCCTGTAAACCATACATCCAAAGATAAGGAGAGTAAAAAAACAACAACCATCAGATGTGTCATCAGTTCCACAGAATATCATTCTGCAAAATTAAATGTATATTAAATAAACAGAGATCATATATCCAATGATGTCATGCTGTATATAGAATATGAGAGCAGGTGATAAAATATAGAGAGTGCAAAGCTCTGTGTGCCTACTCAGAACAGCCCTTTGAGTAATATATCCAGAGGTAAAAACAGCATAAATACATGTATAATAATAATAATAATAATAACTTTATTTATACAGCACTTTTCGAAACAAGGTGCTTTACAAGGATTGGAAAATTAAATTCAGGCAATTACAATAATAAAATAAAATGGATGTAAAGAAAAAAAATTGAAGATAACAGTAATAAGAAAACATAAGACATGTAGGAAATGTGTCACCTTAATTAATCTCAGTTTAAAATTTTAAAATACATTTAATAAACAGTGCGGTGATAATTTCAAAATGCTTCTAAACCCATTTTTTATGTATTGACTTCTTACAAAAACTTTTGTTTGTCTATTTCAGTGCAAAGGCTTTGAAGATGAATGTTTGAGTGCTAAGATTCATTTGATCACTACGATTTGGTCTGCTCTGACGACACACTGCTTCCCTGTGTAATGTGCCAGAAGCTTTTTCCAGGATGGACTACAGTTTAACAGCTCCTGGTTACCTGTAAGTAGGAAAAAAAAGCAAAATCTCATTTAATCATTAGAATCTCATAAAAGCAAAATCTCATTTTATCATTAGAAGGAGATTGCAATAAAAATGAAGTACAAGGAATAAAGAGGAACATAGTGCTAACTAAAAAGACTATACAGACACACACACACACACACACACACACACACACACATATATATAAAAACACACAATCTAAACAAAGTCTTACAGGCAATCAAGTTTGTTTTTCATTTTGAGACATGTTGTTTTTCTGGCACTGCTTGAGAAGAAAGATTATGTAGTTTTCATGCACCTTTAAAAGAAAATGAATCAAATAGCATATTTTGTGTTGCGGTAAACAAGGGGAAGTGTGTTGGTGAACTTCCCAAAAAAAAAACTGAAAGAACTTTTGACACTCTTTCAGAGCAATGCAATATCTAATATGCAATATCTAATATCTAATATGCTATATTCTTGCCTCTCCCATTACCACTGGCTCTCATGTTCTCCCCAAAACTGGTCTGGGGCAGTGAATCTTTTGCCTGTGCCCCTTATATCTGCATGGTGGCCCTGTGTGAGCAAGTTGCTTGATTACTGTGCCGTAATTGAATGAAAGTTTGAAAAAAGAGTATTGTGAGGGCTTTCAGGGTCTAGCCAAATTATTATTTGATGACTTAAGTTAAGTGGTATAAATGGACACCAGCTAAATAAATAAGTGAAGTTTTTATTCTTGTCTATATGTCATGCTATACAGGATTGTGGTATGGGCCTGATGTCCCAGGTTTAAGGCTTTTTAAATTATGTTCTAAGATTGTGGGCCAGCCTCTGAAGCACATGTGAAAAGAATGTTAAAGCAATCTGGCATTATTTCTCTCCATTCCTCACAATTTATTATACACAGAATCCAAACTTTCAAAACATAAAGACAATTCAGAGTTCCACATTTTAGACATGAGAGGTTGTGGATGTCATGAGGCACCCCGGGTGGCAGGTGGCAGCAGAGGGTTGTATACCCAGGAGACTACAGAGGAGTAGTCTTCCTCACACCTGAGCCTCATCCTGAGCCTTGTTGGTGTGTGCATCTACACCCTGTTGTTTTGGTGTTTCCTTTTTGACTTTAGTTTGTATGGATGCCGCCTGCTCTGAGGGACTGGGCCCTAGTGTACTTGTAGATGTATTGGTTAATTTGAGAGCATTGCATCTGTTTACTTTCTACTTGAAGTTCGTCTTGAGTTTTGTTTCGTTTAGCAGTTAGTCTTATTTTTTGGTTTAATGGTAAAGGTTAAGTTCAAAATCTCCACCTCTTGACTGGTCCCTGCAAGTGGGTCCAGAAATTTTGGTAAACTGAATGTCGCCATGAATGACTCGTGATTTACGAGCACTTTTGGAGAAATCTGAGTCTAATCTTTCATGTCAAAATTATAGGAACATTTACCTAAATGAAATTCATGTCAGAATGTATTAAAAATGCAATTTCTTGGAAAGTTTACTTTGCTACCCCTCTCTTATGAAAGGAGAGAGGTGATGGTAGAAGGGATGGAAGTGCTGATAAGCTGGAGGGATTTCACTAATGCTAGCTGCTTCAGAGTCAAGACATTGACACTGGCCTAAAGAGTAGCCAATAGAACCACACCGGTCTACATCCATTCTGCAATCACACCATATGCCTCACAGTGCCCACATAGATGTGCTTCAGCAAGATGCCTAACAGTACCAACTGGATATGTGTTCAGGTCTCAATCTTGAATCTTTTCACACCAAGCTCCAAATTGGTGAAACAAATTGCCTTTTCCATCAGATGCTCAGATACACTGAACACATTCAAAAATAGCTGGAAACTCCCCTCTTTCAAATTCTTAACCACTAACTTCACTTTCCTTGTCTATAGTATAGACAAGGAGTAAGTTTTTAAAAAATTAATTGTTGACTCCATAAAGCACTAAAACCATAAACGGCCCTTGGATTTGTTCTTTGCATCAGTTCTGTATACTGATACATCTTGATTTAATTTGCTTGTAGTCAGCTGGCATCTTCCAAATTGCTAAATGTAAATGTCTGAGTCTTTAATTGTCTAATTCAAAATGTAAAGCCTCTCGTGCATGCCCTTACCCAAAATGCAGAGCCCCTGCTGTGCCCGGGTAATGCCCACGTTGATCTGGTTGGGGTCACCCACAAAACCAATTTGTTTAGAAATCCATTCCCTCTGAGGTTCCACCTCAATCTCCTCAGCAGGACATGAGCGAACTGTTGATAGAATCACGTAACGCCACTCGCTGCCTGGAAAACACACACACGCACACAGGTCATCATGTTTGTCAACGTTCCACAAAACTTCAGAGCCTTTGTGTGTATGTATGATTCCAGTGAGGTAGAGGGAGACCTTAACTGCAGACTCTCACCTTGACTTTTGGTGATGGTGCTAACACAGATGTTGCAGAGTCCTTCTTCCCTTAGCTGATCTCTAATGAGAGCCACCTGGGCATTGTAGGGGGACAGAACAGCGACGTGTTCCTGCTTAACCTCAGCCTCCTTCACCAGAGACACACATAGCTCAACCTGAGAAAACAGGGTTTAATCAGAAAAGAGACATCAACAGCATTTCACTACATTTCATCATTTACCTCATCCTGTATGCAAGTCATCTTACTTGAGTCTCAAATAATCAGTGAGTGCCTTTTAAGACCCTCCACCAATGGGAAGCATACATGTGAACTTACAGCTTTTTTTGATTCACTTTTGTTGGCCTTTGAGTTTTCATTGCCTCGGCCTGTTGATACGACTAGACTGGTCTCCTCCCCTCTGATGTCTCCAAATACAATGTGTTTCCTCAGTGTCCCAGGCTGCACACAGAAGACACTATGGCCTCGCTCCACTGCTGTGTTTAATCTCCCATTGTAATAGACCTCAGAGGGAAACTTGCAGATGTCTTCATGCTGTGAAACAGACACACAGTTCTATTTGTCTGTGTATGTACATACAAAAGTTTCTCTCTCTATTCGTGAGTATGCATGTTGTGTTACTAGTACATGCTTCATGGGACCAACAGAGCAGTGTTGTAATGCTAGAGGACAGACATGAGTGTGTTAGAGTAAACACATTTATGCTTCTGCATGCTAAGATTCCTCTTTGAATAGCCTAGTGTATAAAATGTGTGTTCTGTGAAAGTATGTATGCAGTATGTGGTATTATGACCTATTACATGAGTGAGCTCTAATTAGAACATTTCAATGACATCTTTCAGGCCGCCCACCATTCTGTACTGAGTGTCCAGCATGAGATGTCGAGATCTCCTCACATAACGTTCAAATAGGGACTTGGACATGCCCATTTTCCGTGCCAGATCATTCTTTACAATGGGCCGCAGCTGCATATGGTCACCCAGTAACACAACCTGGAGAAGTCAATATTGAGACAATTAACAATGCAACATAAGCAAGTAAATTAATGAAATCGCTAAACTAGGGATGTCCCGATCAAGTTTTTGGCCCCGATGGCGATACGAGTCCCAATCCGATACTTGTATTTTCCTAGATAAAACATTTGCACAGTGCACATTTCAAGTACATTAAAGGTATTAAAATCAATTCATTGTATATGCTTGATGACTGAATAGGAATGCATTTTTTTTTTTTTTTTTTTTTTTACAAAATAACAAAGTACAACAAGTGGTTAACTTATCTAAGTGTCAGTTTCATTGACACTTTTTCTGAAAGCCTCTTTTTGTATGCTTTCGTTATTAGTCCTTTGCATTGGTTAAGCGACTGTATTGCTCTTTGTGGTTGTTAGTTTAGGCTAAATCGCATACATCACATACAGCTAAAGCGTTAGGTGTTTCAAGCATTAGGTGTTGCTGAATTTGAAAGCACCTCTGCATTTGCTACCACAGCTAAGGGCTGGTCATCCAGACCAATTGATTCAATTACCCTCCCAGTAATCTTTTTGGCCCTGTCACTGTCTTGAGGAAATTTCTCTCTCCTTTTAAATGTATATCCTCCAAACGTGTGTTACTTCGGAGTAGCCTTTGCATGAGTTACCTGAGTGAGCTCATTGTATTCCATTGAGGGATTATTTTTTAGGTGCCGTATCAAAGCGGCAGTACTTAATGCAGCTCCTACCGCCTCGCAAAATGCGCATTACAAACGTTACACGTGGCTGCTGAACTGCTTTCATTTGCCAATTTAAAATATTTCCACACTGCATTTTAGCCAAGTCCTGCCACTAATTATGCTCTATGTTTACGACACCTGTGTGACTGCTGATGTAAAACAAAGGATCGGGCTTAGGGTCGTACTCAATAAGGCCGATACCGATCAGTTAAAAAATGCCTTGATCTGCCTCGATACCAATCTTTGAGTTCGGCTCGGGACATCCCTAGAATAAACAGTTATTCTCTAAATATCAGACAAACCTTCATGCAAAAACAGGAAAAGGGCTGTTCACAACAATTCTTTTTGAGTCAGTTGCAACAAGCATGGTTTAGAATGAGGTCAGCAGAGTATTCGACAAATTACAATCCATAGTTTGTGACGAATTCCCATCTGGCTGCACATCTGCTGCTTATCTCTCCTCATTAGAAGTGAAAATTTTGTGAGCATGTCAATTTTTTCTGGTTTTGGAAACAAATTTTATATTTTACAGGCTGAATAAATGTCCAAGTCTTCTCCTTCTTGTAACAGTTTGTCTCTTTCACATTTCTCAGTAATCCTTAAATAGAGCAGGTCTAAAACAGCATTCCCATAATTTCTTGGAAAGTGCTCTTGGGCTTAAATTAACCCTGGATAGGAGGTTCTGAAATGCCTGTTCAAACTATATTTGTTCTTCAGCTCAAGATAATATAGGTGAATAAACATTAGAATCCGGTGATTTCACAAAGATGTTTGTTGCAATTGATCCAACAAGTTTTAGTTTTTTTTCACAAAAATAGTAAGTAGAAGTCCTCATGCAGCCATTACACACATGCTAAGATGGACTTACTGCAGGACTATGAGGATCTTCATACACATCAGCCTCTGCTGGATCGAACGCCCATTAAAAACTTTATTAACACACACACACATACACAGACTAAATCCCTGTTACTCTGCCCTGAGCCACTGACACACACATTCTCATTTGAGTCATACCTACATTAAAAACTTCATGCTGCCATTTCTACTCATTCTTAACTCTTTGCATACCACATCTCAGAAAATATTTACAAATGCCACTTTACAGTGGATTATAATAACCAGATGCAAACAGCTAACTCCACGGTAGGGATTAGGCAAATATCAGTGTCCACCACACTGGAACTGAACAAATGCAACACTTGGTTTTCTCACAGAAGACAAACCAGTTCTTCTGCTGTATGCAATGCTTAACAACAGGTCTGTTTACACATTTTAAAGACACTGTCCCTTTTCATATTTCTAAAAAAGCAAAAATACTGCACAAATGTGAGCTAAAACATTACTGTCTTAAATGTGTCCTGGAGCTCATGTCAGCTCAAGCCTTGATCTTTCCTGATGGGCATATTTGGAGCATGTTTTTGTTACATGAATCTCACAAAGTAAATAAAAATAACCTTTTGGCCACTGTATTTGCTGCATACATGTCATTTATTCACATGGTAGTGTTCATGTGCACAGCTACTAGGTAGTATTTGAATGTAAAGGTCCCAATATTAGAAAAAAACATGTATAGAGTCATAACAAACCTCTGTGCTGATCAACAGTATTATGTATGAATTTTTGATGCAATATAAAGGGGTGGACAGACCTTTTCAGGTTTGTAGCTAACCAGTGGGACAAGTGTCTGAGGTTCTGTTGCCATGGCACACTCATCAATGAGAATCTGACGTGCACTGATGCTCTTGGTAAGGCCAGGGGCGGAGGAAGCAGTGCATGTGCAGAGGATGACATCATGCCTTGCCAATTCAAACAGCCGCGCTTTGTTCAGCAACTTTTTATACCTGAAGAGAACAAAATGCACAGACACATGCATATAACCCTGTTATATTAACTGAGAAACTGATTCTTTTTCAGCTTCATGTCAAAGCAAATGTTTCCTGAGAAAAAAGTAGTACTTACTCCTCTATCTCAGCGTCCGTCAGTGAATTAGGTGCTTCTTGAATTCTCTTATCTAAAGCTACAATGCCACTCGAATATGGATTTTGGTTAGTTCTTATCCGATGATGAAGGGTTATATCCCTGTTAACATGACACATAAAATGTTAAAAAATTTCTTAATGTTTTCAGAAGTTTAAAATCATTTCTCATAATAGAGTTTACATTTTAACAGTTTACACATCATTCCCAGTTGCCAAAAGAACAAATTTGTCTCGCAAAATTCGTCCGATAATTTCTTCAAAACTTTTTCTGATTTGAATCTGCCATGGCCAAATGCCTTATGCTCAAATTGAAAACATTATGACATAAAATGAAACAACTAAATCAAAGCAGTAACATTGTTCACCCTGTTAAGTCATTCATTAAATGCTGACTACAGTCAATAAATAAACTATACCCTCCTTTTTTTAAATCTCCAAGTATATGAAAATGGTAGAGGTAAAATGTATTTAAAAGTTGTAACTGAGCAACTGAATGATGCAAACTGGCCTATGTGAAGCAGAGATTGGGAAATAGGGATTACCTGTTAACTAATCTGAAAGACTGATAGTCTTTTACTATCAATCCTCTACCACACTTGGGGGAAGTTGCCATCTCACAATTATTCCGATCGATCAGCAAAACCTATTTTAAGTATCAGCATTATATGGTATAGAGCAGCTTCCTCAGTCTGAATTCTGTTTTTCTCAGTTCACCCCAGTTCACCTATTTAAGAGGTTGGGCATTTCTTTGTATATCTTCTTCACACATTGACTTTTAAGGACTTTTAAGACCTTTTAAATACCTCTCAAAGGGAGAAAATAATACCATTACTGCAGCAAAAGAAATCGACAAACTAGACTACAGTATACACAGTTACTGAGTTTTATTGAATTTGAATGACAGAAATATTCAGTGCATATTAGATAACATAACTGCCTTCTCATTAATGGAAATAAAGCTGCATGGCGATAGACCCAGTCCAATGGAAAAAAAATGTCCCCCTGCATTTACCACCACAGTAGCAGTGAACAACTCGATGGGCATAGTACTTTTTGAGTGCTGGCATAGTGCTTGTGCCTGACGCTTGCTCACATCATTGTGGTATTGGTTTTTTCCTTTTTCCCCGGTGCAGTCCTCAAATCGTAAGCTGGATAAACACATTCTTCCTCTAGGTTAAAATGCAGATCACAGCCACATAAGCGGACACACAAGCACCTACCGAAGCGGAGTGTACGCTACCTCTTTAACGTAGAAACAAATAGGTATTGGACGTTGCGGAAATGGCCATTGTTGTGGGATATAAAATACCGGTAAAATTAAAAATAAAAACTGCACAAAAAATAGACACTCATTCATTCTGCACCAGATCAAATTTAATGCCTCCCCTCCAACAATTCCAGACATTTTAAGACATTTTAGACCTGAATATCAAAAACTAAGTTTGAGACGTTCTAAAACTTTATGTTTTACATGGATTTTTAAAAGTAGCGGTTGTAATCACTGTATACTTACGTCCTATTGCGCTGCAAAAGTACCTACCCTGAAGTAGGAGCTAAAAAGCCCCTCAATATGGCGTTCTACGAACTATAATTTTTCCTGCAGTGCGAACATGGGAAAAAGGGGGTACTTTCTCCAACAGTTCTAGTAACTATGGAAAAGTCCTCCGGTGTGAAAGCACCTTATGTCAGAAGTAAGATCATTCAAATGCTACACAGCCCACTCTAGGCCACTGTCACTCTACAGGAGCTGAAGGAAGCCTCTGAACAGGATCTGGTCCTCTCTCAGCTCTGCATCTACAACCAAATGGGCTGGCCAAATAAGGTGACAGGGGAGCTGTCAGCATTTTCTCGCGTCAAGCAGGAGCTCTCCTGTTGGAACGACTCCTGTGTGGCACGTGGATTTTGCACTGTGGTCCCAGGTGCCCTTTGTGCGTGTGTTTTGGCTATGGTGCATGAGGACCACCTGGGCATAGTGAAACTCAAGCAGCATTGCCGTGACCTTGTGTGGTGGCCAGGCATAGACAAAGATATTGTGGCCCTGGTTAGGGACTGGCCTGCATGCCTTGTGAGTGGTAAACCTAGCCACCAACCTCCCCCACCCCTACAACCTGTGGCCGGGCCTTCCCAGCCCTGGGACCACCTGTAGTTAGACATCTGTGACGAGGTCCATGGAGCCCCCACCATCAACATTTCTTGGTCATGGCCAATGATATGCACTTGAAATGGCCTGAACTGGCCACCACCACCTCCGTCAACTCCCAGGTCATTGTGGACTTCCTTGAGTCCCTCTTCTCATGCTTGGGCCTCCTGCAGACCATTACCACAAACAATGGCCTGCAACTCTTTCTGCAGAAATCACCTCATACCTGCAGAACAGAGGCATCCGACACATTAGCACACTCTGTATCACCCACAGGCCAACGGTGGGGTGGAATGGTTCCATTAGTCCCTGAAAAATGGTGGCGGAGCACACCAGGCCCAGGGGTGTTCCTTTAAACAAGCCATCCAGCTGACTCTGCTACACCACCGGGCTACCCAACACTCAACCACTCAACTGGTCCTCCCCGAAGCAAATTGTCCGCCGGCTGGATTCAGCCACATACCTTCTTGACGAGGGCACCCGCTGGCATGCCAACTGCCTCCGCAAGGTGCCCAGGCCACCTGCATCTTCAACCCAAATTAGCGGGAGCATGCTACACACCACACCCAGAGTTCAGCAAGAGGACCCCATACCACAGGCAGCTGTGCGGTCCTCAGACACTCCGTTATCACTGCACCCTGTGTCCCCATCACCATCAGCACTGCACCTGCCTCCAGCTTCCCCATCACCATCAGCACTGCCCCTGCCTCCAGCTTCCCCATCACCATCAGCATTACCCTCAACCTTCAGTTCCCCTAGACCAGTGTGCATGCGGTCACAGCCTTACCAGGACTTTGTGTCTACCATTCACGCCTGACAGCCCTCAGGGAGGGGAAAATGTTATGCCTGTCTAGGGTCGATTGTTCTGCGATTGTTCTGTGATTGTTATGTGATGTCTGACTGTGTTTGAATGAAGCGCAGCTGTTTTGGTCTGTTTTAAAAATGAAAAAGAGAAGAGAGTTGGTGGTCAAGTAAAAGTTAGTGTTCACCATTTCCACATCCAGTGTCCTCCTTAAAAATACAACACAACAGTTCCCTGCAAGTATAATGTCTAAATTTGTACTATGTGTTAGCAAGGAATGGTTTTATCAAAATCTTGTAATGAAACTCTGGGTTTCTCATGTCACTGTGTTTCCCCAGGAAAATCAGTAATCTTAGCGTAAGTTCCGTTTACTGAAATGTCCCTTTTAACCCTAATGTAATCTCTTGTTGATATGCAATTATATTACCTCTACTCTACTTAATTTACAGTACCGTATATATTTCCTCTATCTGAGCCTGGGTGAAAAGGGATTACATATGCAGTAAAGTAAATAAAGGAATAAATATATGGTGCACTTTTACACACTCTAGCTATGTCACAGATGCCATTATATACAGCTACAGGACAGCAGAAGTTTCAGGTAGTAATATGAATATCAGTTGCATTTTCCACGAGATGATCTATACACCCCTTTTTTTCTTTATATAATCAAATGATTAGACCATTTTGCAATTTCACGGTTCACATGATATGATGCCTGTGAGGATAGAGTCTTCACCAGTTCAACTCCCCAGGGCCTTTAACATGTATATTGAAGCAGTTGATTACAGTTTTTGCAGATTGCTTACACACTGGAAGTGAATGCCTAGACAAAAGCTCCAAAACCTTAACTTTTGTAACCATGCCTTAAACAAAGGCACCAAAACTACCAACACATTTTCTGCTCTGCACTCTGTTTGCAGTTCTGCAGCACACTGTTTGCAAAACACTACATACTGTTTCTTACATTAGACACATTGTTCATGAATGAAACCTCTTGTAACCATTGGGAAAACACTTCTGTTAGAAATGCAAAACATACCTGAAATTGGCAACACCCAAACACACATATGGAAACACTTATAGAGTAATTGAACACCAATCAGCATTAGTACTACAAATAGACCTCAGGTAAGCTTTTGGTGGGGGTGGGGTGTCTGTGGGGGCTCCTGCAAAGAAACTGCAAGGTGTTCTCCATCACCATGACACACTAAGTGGCTACAACACAACACACTTAACCACATTTCTGGAGGCACTACACACTGGTACTGGACAGACCAGAGCAGCCCAGGTTTGTTGTGATCTGGGATAAGGTTAGTTTTCACTAGGCTGCCCTGATCCGAGACTGGTTCACCAACCACAATAACTTCACAGTTGTATACTCGCCCCCTTACTCCCCGTTTCTCAGTCCTACTGAGGAATTCTTTTCAGCTTGGCATTGGAAAGTATATGACCACCAATCACATGCCCGCTTGCCTCTTCTGCAAGCAATGGATGAGGCATGCAGAGACATTGAGGTGGGGTCAGTCCAGGGTTGCATATGGCACGCAAGGCAATATTTCTCCTGTTACCCAGCCAGGGATGACACTGCTTGTGATGCGAATGAGGTGATGTGGCCAGACCCTAACAGCAGGCGGGATCCATAAACCATCCACGCCATCCCTTACAATCCCTTACAATACTAATTTTTGTTTACCATTGCACTGTAATTATTTTTGAGTTTAGTGTAACATGTACACTAAATTGTATTGATTACTGTACTGCAATTCTATTTTTCTTTGTGTTTTCTTGTTGTTGTAAAAACCTACAATGGCGAAAAAAATAAGCTGTGTATATATTTCTTCTGAAGCCTTTCTTTTTTTGTGTTCATTGCAATGAGAGTAGATGTACTGTACTACAACAATCTTTCACAGGAGCCTGTAAGAGAAAATTAAAAAGGTATACGAAATACTAAAGACAGCAGTGTTTTGCAAAAAGTATGTCAATTGCTGCTTTCAAAGAGGACTTCAATGGTGCATGTGTGTATCATTTTGTTGCAAAAAGGCCATTTTGAAAAAGAATTATGTTTGGATTGCAGAGTTTCATTTTGACATGGAAATGAGATGTTTATCTCAAAGTGTTGTGTCTTATTTGGCTTGTGTGTAGAGTTTTGACACAATGAGCCATTTATGGTATTGTTTTAGACCCCTTCTTATTAGACAATAGTAACGGATCAATATTGATCCTCTCATGTTATGCATACAACTGTAACGACTGAAATGTTCTTTGTGTAAGAAGGGTGTAGATTCTTATGAAAATTTCTTTTCTTTTCTTTCCTCTTCTCATTTTATTGGATTGTAGAGAATTTTAATACTTCAGTAAATTTTTACATGCATTATAACCTGGGCCCCTGGTGATTTCTTATAAATTTTTATTGTCATAATTCGTATACCCCTATGGTATTCTTTTGGATGTATTTGTTTGCTATGAGGCCCCATATCTTATCACCTTCCTATTTCTGGTCAGCCAGAAATGCTGGTTTGTTGATTTTAATGATGGCATTATTTTGTGCAAAGTTCTTAATGTTATAGAGATGTGCCATTTTAGCTCCTTTAATGTGTGTGTATGTGTGTGTGTGTGTTAAATAAAAATGTTTGGAACACCAGTTCATTGTTATTTAACCTCAGGAGTGCACAGCATCTGCCAGCTTTGTTATGATGGCTAAAGCTCCTTACCTGAGCTCTGGTTTGGACCTCTCGTGGCGTAGGGATTTCTCTGAGAGCTGTAGGCTGCTCCCTGGGTAAGGGTACTCCTGCATCTCCATCTGTCTACTATACACACGTAACAGCTTCATGGTTTCTCCAAACTTCAGCAGGTACTCTGCAAGACAGGCACGAACCAATCCTGATAAAATTTCCGTGCCGCTCTCACATACAAACCTTGAGGGTTATTGTGTTTACTTGGAGGGTGTATTTGTATGGAGAACAGCTTCAATGAGCCACCAATTATGACTTGGAAGACCTAATGAACTGCAACAGGAATGGATCTGAAGATCATATTTCTAAGCACTGTAGAAAATCATTTCATTGCTCGCCTGAGACTTAATGAAATAAGTGTGAGTGTAATGGAGGTGAGACAAATCTACTTGCCAGAAACTACATCAACAGATTTGTTAGATGGGCCGCAGTACAGAATGACCTCCTTCTTTTCCTTTTCTTTGGGGTCTCTGGGCTTGCTGGCTGTTACAGAGTTCAGCTTGAAGAACCAGTAAACAATGTATGCCCCTACTACTGTTTTTCCAGTCCCTGGAGACATGCAGATGGAGAATAAGATACGCAGTTTAAAATATGAAGAGATTATCCACAGCTAAATTACAGATTAAAATTTCTGAAGTACTGACAATGACCTCCTTGAAAGGTTTCCTGTGTCACAAGAAGGTAATTATTGCACCTAAGACAGGACCAAGTATACCTAGTATAACCAGACTATAACACAAACACACACACGGCTGTCACCGTGCATACACAAACACATTAAACACACAAACTACCACGCACACACATGCACAGTTACCAAGGCATGGACCTACATGCACACAGCACTTTGTACACACTGAACGCTATTTATTATTCCTCTTCCTTACTATTTTTGCTACTATTTTCCTTTTAATTTGTACTCACTTAAAACTATTTATGTTACCGCTCCTTAATATTTTTGCTATTCTATTGTTATTTATTACTGTTGTCGCTGCAACTGTCAACGAGCTAAAACCTAAGAATTTTACTCTCTTACACTGTATAATGAGATGGAATCTCAATAAAAGGAATCTCTTGAATCTCTAAAAATATCCTACCTGGAGGCCCTTGAATAAGGGTGAAATGGTTGTTCAGAGCATTATCTAATGCATCATATTGACTTGTGTTCAGCCTGGGAAGTCCAGCAGGAGGCTGCTCTCTCATGATCACATGTTTTGGAAAAGCTGGTGTGGAGTCTGGAGGGTCAAACATATCAGGGTTACTCTCAACTCTGTTAGTGAAGATAGATCTCACATATTCTCATTTGGTCTGTGGCTCAGTTCTGTTGAATAAATGAGAGCAGCCACCATAATTATTTTCTTTTTTTTTTTTACCAAACAAGGACCCAAAGCATTATAAACTGTTTTTTTTTTTCACTTGACAGTGTGGGACATAGAAATACTGCTTTGTAACGAAGTTTAATTTACTGATGCCACTGCCACTGGAAATCTACATTTTTGTGCAAGAACATCATATTTCATAATGAGAATACATCAAAATCAGAATAATGCCATGTTTTACAGAATGCACCAAACCAAGTGCAGATAGTATCTGCTTTAACATTATAAACCAATGTTTTTGATGTCCTGATGGACATTATAATGTGCCTGAAGAGTAATAGATGCCTATGATTTGACTGCTGTAGAAATTTATTCAAATATAAAAACAAAACAACAGCAAAAAAGCAACTACAGAATTGCAAGTGGTGCTTGGGGAAAAGCAATAGTAGTTCTACAATCCCTTCTTCCTCTGGACTAGACCAATGTGATCTCAAAGCTTTAAACTTAAGCCCCAAATGTTGCAGATTTTGCTGAACATTGTCCATCAGAAAACCAAGGGCTTGCCTTCTTGTGGAATCCTTCGCCCAAGTGCTATCCCCTGAACCAGGTCATTTGCCATTCCAATGTTATTCACGGCATTTTCCATTCGTCTAAATGGTAATCATGCAAAAAAGAAAAAAACAACAAGACAGTAATAAATACATCAAGGAGAAATACAGAGGTATTCTGTACTCCTGAACACACTGTGGTGAATTTGCAGATTAAGCTATACATTGTTAACCAATACAGGACATCCTAAGGACCAGCACTCCAACTATTAGGCTATTAACATCTTACACACCTATATCCCTGATTGTTACCCTGTTTCTGACACATATATTCTTAAATAATGTAATTTTGCCTTTCCTGTCCAGTGAAATAAAAATGTCAAATACACTCAAAATACTTCATTTTTTTAAACTATTAACAGTCACCATTGGCAACATTCAAGCTGTTTATATCACATTTTATTACTGATCTATTTCTAGTATGCCCTCGCACTTTAATGTAAATTGTAGTATATCAAAACTTACATATCTGGGAGAAGCTTTGGGATTAGCTCCACTGTGAACCTTGTGTCTCTCTGATCAACACAGTTTGGAATCGTGTCCATTGACCTGTGATTGATTTTGAAGTCAACCTTTTTAGACTTTTTTTTAGAATTCATTGCTAAGTTGCGACATCCAGTTGTGATGCCATGGGCAACCCAAGTAAAGTGATCTGGATCTATCTGATCCTGAGATTGATTCAGAGATGAACTGTGCAGCAGTCCTCTTTTCCGTATGCAGAGTAGGCACCTGGCCAGGTTGAATTCAATTGCCCATTTCCTTTCATATTCTGAAGGCAAATCAAATGTGCCTGTTAGCTGTCCTTCAGCTCCCCGGGTCCATGTGATCCGTAGGTCTTCTATTATTATACTGTCACTATCATCGACAGCATTGGCTGCAGACTCCATTTTACAGAGGGGCCCCCAAATCCTCACATATTCTTTTTCATTGTTATAAGAATCTTTGGCTGGGTATCCAGCATGTTTGGAGAAGCACTTGATAGGGTTTTGTGCATGCTCTACACAGATCTCAAAGCTTGGACTGACATTCAGCAGCTGAACAGTTGGTGCCAAGTATACCCTACCTTCCCCTGGAGCAATCTGGACCTGAAGAGTGTCTCCAGCTTTTAAAAAGAGAGACAGATTGGTATAGTGCTCATCAGCACCAACTTGTTGTGGTTTCATGAGAGACAGATTGGTATAGTGCTCATCAGCACATATCGGTTGTAGCTTCTTTTCTTCTGTGTCAACATTCAAAACAAGGGAGGACACTACTTCCCACTGCTCTTCATTGACTGCTTGTGCAATGGCATGCCAAGTCTGTAGTTCTATCTCAACAGATGGACTACAGTTTTTGCCTTGGGTCTGTGTCGTCTCAAATTTATAGACTCGTTTCTTCCAGGTCAGCTCCATGTATTCCCCTCTCACATAAAACCGAGGTTGATCCTCCAGCTGTAAATCTCTGTACATTATTGGAAGGCTGTCTGGGAATAAGCCTTTGCCAAATGGAAATGATACTCTGAAACAGTGCCCTTCAGGCTGGACATCACTCGCAATAGCCAGTTTATAAATGCTTTGTGCTTTTAGATCAAAAGCCAGGGAAAGTTCTCCAGCCTTTTCTTCGTACTCTTGGGCCCTTTTGCTATTCTTTTCAAACTGGCTGCACAGCATGTCAATTTCTTGTGGAGAGTATTGAGCTGGAGCACTACTGAGAGCTGCATGGAGGAGTCTTTGGAGGACCACGTCCATGTATCGCCGTATGGGCGACGATGCTCGAGTATAAGAATCGAGCTTTAGCGAATAATGCCCAACATTTGCTTCTGGGCATGAGTTTGAGCGAATGACATATGCTTTTTTGAGAGCCTTACGGAACTCTCTTACCACAGGTAATAGCTGAGGATGGATATCATCAGTACCAATGAGGTCAGCCATTCTGTCAAAGTCACTTTTTGAGGCAGCTTCCTGGATCTCTTGCCAAACAGATCTTAGAACTCTGAACCTTACACTATCTGAGTCTCCTTCAATCGCTAGGTCTGCTCCGTCTGCTTCACTAAGGAAGAAACCCATATTTCCATAGTCTTCCTCAAGTTGCCTAACCACCTCAGGTGAGGTTGTGATGGGATGCATAATAGGAGAGGAGTTTGGGCTTTCATAGTCAGTGACAAATTTGCATGCTTCATCAAACAATGTCTGAAATTCCTCCATCATCAGAATTGATTTGCCTTCACTTGACAGACAGAAGTTATTCTCATTTCCATGTTGTCTGTTTGCCCTCTGAGCTTGTGTAAAGAGATAAGCCACACTGATACAGTCTTCTAGTGTGTCAAACTTTTGGCTTTCTCCACATTTTTTACTGATGATGTCTCCAACCTCTTCGTGAGACAGCTGTATGGCTGGATTTATCCATGAAAACTCCAGGTTCTTTGCAGTTATTTTACCTGTTGCCTTTTCCACTTTTACCAGTAATGACACTGCACGACAGTCTTTGTCAGGTAAAAGACTCCAAAGTTTGCCTGATCTTTGAATGTCTTTTGGATGATGTGCTCCTTCCAAGGTAACAAAGTATGCAGCATCAGCTTTGTGAACTCCAATCTCAAAATAATTCCTTGAATGATTAACACTAATTGCATTCTTCAAATATTTTGATTGCTTGGATTTCACACTGAAAGTGGTGGATTTTCGTAAATCTGTCCTCTTTTTGTCTAAGTGGTAGGTCAGGTGCACAGACAGTGGTATGAGTTCCCTATGTTGATCACTGATCTCTTTAACTACCTTTGGTTGAGGAGCAGCCTGACATCTTAAGGGAGTGCACTGAATACTTTGCATATTCTGTGTTAAAAATTCAGAAACAGCATGGTTGAACATCACACTTAGCTCCTGAATCATTAGACGAGATTTTCTCTTCCCTGGTCTCTGATGGTCATTGATTTGGGCGTAAATCCAATCTCCATGAAGTCTGGCCTTGCGATGCATTTTGGCAAAATGATAAGCTACATAGACACAGTCCCCCAGTGTATCAAACCTTAGTGTGTCAGTGTAATGTTGGTTGATGATACCCTCAGCCTCTTCATATGAGAGCTGTTGTTTGGAAGCAATGCGAGAGAGATGAAAAGACTGATCCGTGATTTCTCCTGATGATTTCTCTACTTTGACAATTAATGAAACAGCCTGCCTTTCTTTGCCAGGTAAAAGACTAAAATGGCTGAGGCTGATTTCTTCTGGAAACATGGGATGACGTGGATTCCCATGACAGTAGTAAGTTTCTCCTTTATCCTTTGCAGTCATATCTAAGAAATCATCTTTAGCCACAAAACTTGCAACATCAGTGATGTGAACCCCAATTTCATAATGACTTTCCATGTCACAGACACTGATTGCATCATCCAAATTTTTAGCCCCTCTACCGTCAACAGTAAAAGTTAACAGCTCTGTGAAATCCTTTCTTTGTCTTTCATCAGCAGGTGCATCACGCATGTACATAGCAGGTGATGGACTGAGTTTAAATTCCAAATCCAAAATTCGAAGCCCTTCTTCCAAAGAGCTCCCTTTGGAAAGAACATCTATAACATGACCCAGAGGAAAGAGACAATGCTCTTTCCAGCAAATCACTCGGACAACAAAGACATACTCCTGTTTTGTCTCTTCATTCAGGTACTTATAGTGTGTGATCTTCCAGTTCCCATTGTCAAGCTTCCATATTGGAATTTCTCTGCGTCTCTTCTTGTTCACCAAGACACAAATTTTGGTTGTGTTGTTACTGATTGGGACCATTATTTTGCGGGAAAAATTTTTGGTGGATTTTTCTTTCCAAACATAATCTTCATCTTGGAGAGTACATACAAATTCTGAAGCAGAATCCTTCCTGCTTATAACTCCTAAAACCTTGCAATCCAACTGGCCATCTTCAGTTTGTTGTGTTTCCACCACCACCTCATCTCCAGTGAAGGACATGCCAGCATTTTTCCTTCCCCTAACTTGGATGTGTTCAGCTGGGTTATCAAATGGTATGAGGTAACCTGAGCAAAATCCTTCAAGCACTAGCTGTCCATGTTTGTACTTATTAGGGTACATCTTAACCAACTCTAAAAGCTTATCTTTTTCATCACTGTGGTAGTAAGGCTTTTTTCTTCCTTGGACATGCTCATCATCAGTGGTCTCTTCATCCAATTCTTCAGTGTCAACACCTGCATAATCATCAATTAACTCTTGCAAAATTGGATCTGCTACCTCTTCAGGTTCCCAAGTGTTGTTATCATTTACTTGTTCGGGCCTCTGAAATCGAGAGATTTCCATCACTTCTTGCTTGATGAACTCTTGAGTAAAGTATTGTGGTTGGGCACTGTTCTTGCTAATGCAGTGTTCTATGTATGATCTCCAGACTGTAGAACACCTCCCAAAACAACAAAGTGCGGCAGCATCTCCAACCACAACGACTTGGGACCGAGCTCTGGTCATGGCCGTATTGAGCACTCGAGCGTCATTAAAAAACTCCAGGCTAGTTGAGTCAGCCAGAAGAAGTCTGTCTCGGGTCTGAACTGTACTCAACACTATCACTTGGAACTGTTTACCTGACAATAAAGCAGAGCATAATGATTACACAATACTGACACTGTTTCTATGTACTCCGATGAGATACCCGTAATTGAATGCAATAAGCAGTAAGAGTTACTTAAATGACATTGATGTACATGTGTTATAGTGTTATACTGTGTGTAGATATTGTGCCTTTAATGGCACTGATAATTCAGGATAAAAACTGAGATAAAAATGTTGAATTTCACTGAACTGGTAAAATCCTTACACAGGCAAAACTTTCAAATAATGCAGTCAGTGCATGGTGTTCTATAGTATTTAGTTTTGATGTGATACCTTGAATGTTGCCTAGATTTTGCACAGACACCCCGCTGAGTCTTATTTTACGAAGTTCACTTCTAATGAGATCAACCTGAAGAAATGTTAAATAGTCAGATGTATGAAACATAATTTGGGTCATCCTCAAATTATAATTAATTACTGTTAAATAAAATGAAAAGTTTTTTACCTGCCGTCCTTCTGTAACAACACAAACTTTACTCTGTTCTCTGTTTCCCCATGCACCAGTTGGCCACTCTCTGAAAATCAGCTTCACAGTATCTACAACACTTGCAACCTCAGCAAGATTATACCAAGACATGGTGGTTTGGTCCAGGAGACACTCTCCTCTGACACTGACAAACATCAGAGGATGTTGTTCTGGGTGAGGTGGAACATTTCCACTGGCTTTAATAGACTCACTGTCACCAGTATAGAAGTGAGTGGAAACAAACTCCACTATTTCACTGGTAGAACGATAGTTCTCATTAAAGATGATTCTGCTCTTCTTGGCGGCGCTGTCATTTTGTGACTGGTAGAAATGGAAGAGTCGGTTGAGCAGCGTATGGTTTGAGCGTTCGTCTGTCCCGACCAAGAAGAGCTTCGGTGCCATCTGCATGTGATCTCCTGCCAAAACCACTCGAGTCTTATCGCTGGCCAGGTCAAGAGCAATCAGAGCCTCACACTCAAGCATCTGAGAGGCTTCATCAATGAGGATGTGGGTAAAGTAACCTGCAGGGAGCTTCAGGTTGAACAGGTGCTGTGCCATTGATGTTGTTGTTATGATGACACGATGGGAATCTAAATGATGACGTTCAGGAAGAATGAAAGACTGACCATCTGCAGAGCAAAGGCAGTATCCCAAGGTGATGTTATCAGTAGCTCTGACAGCTGTACCATCCTTGTTTGCTTTTATCCTGAGTGGCTTGAGTTCTCTATGTCCAGAGATGATGTGTGGGTGGAAATGGTCTTTGACATATAAATCTGCAGAACTGTAGCATAACATAAGGCTCCACATTAGTATCACAAACAAAGATAAAAGTTCTGCATCAGATGTAAAGACTTTTTCATCAGTTCTAATGGTACTGAATATACTTTTAATGAAATTTTCACATATTTTTATACTTTTAACAAATTTAAGAGCATACTTTAAATACTAGAGTAATTTTTCTCCTAACAAATGTAATTTTTTCTATTCTGGAAAATAATTTACTTTGCAGATTATTTAACATAAATTTTTAAACATGTCATTTGTAAATTAATTCTGTTTGGCACGTCTGGAGGGGGCAGTAAGCTACGATAGTGAAGCCCCAAACCACTTTGACTTCATGATCTCCAGGTAAATGTCAAGATTTTTCATGACTCCCAATTAACTATGTTAGCTGCATTTTATTTTTTTATTTTTTTTTTTTTTACCAAACAGAGGTTTCAGAAATGCCCATGTATCATGAACCTATTTCAGATCATGCTGGGGAAACCACCCCATTAGCAAAATTCAGTGAGTCTAGCTAATGTTACAAAGCATTTTAAAAGATGTCAGCTGTATTTATTTGGTTGATGGAAAACTCATCACCTATCTCACATATGGATCACAGAGTGATTTGCCTAACTTACCTTAGCAAATAAAGTAAGCACAAGCACATGAAAAAAAGGCTTTTGGCCACTAGTTTCCACTACCTACATCAACCAGAATGTGCAATATCACATCTTAGACAAACTTCCATTAAAGAATGAATGTGCACATCATATCAATACAATAGACATAGGAGGGTTACCTGTTCGTGAGTGTGCATATCAGGACTTTGGTGTTGGGTTGTCGGACCAGTTCTTTAGCTGCACTTGCCAAAGTGAATGTCTTCCCTGTGCCAAACGGTCCATAGATCAACAGAGGAGCCACATTCTGACTGCTGTCTCCAAGTATGAAGTCCATTGCAGCTTGTTGCTTTGCATTAAGCTTGGGGTATTTTATCTTATGTACTGGGATGTCGCTGTGGCCAAAGTCTGGCAGCACATTTTTCAGGTCTTGTAGGAGGTCAATGGCCTTGTGCATCTCACAGAACCACAAACGTTTCAGCTGGAACTGAACTTCCATTTCACACAACGTATTGTTCTGTAGCTTCAGCTCAGAGCAGCATCGCTCTGGCAGCTGAAGGTAGATTTGTCTCTCACTGCCCCTAACTCTGAGGACCATTACCTCATATACTTGATTACTCCCCTTCTCAGCAGAAACATGGCTCACTAGAGCAGATTGTACACTGCGTTTCAGTATAAGACCCTCTGGAGCATCAGCTGTGAGAACATATGGCAAATAAACAGCCGCAAACAGTTCACCAGGACAAGCACGCCACAACCCAAAATCATCTCCACAGACCTGTGCTGATAGCTCAACCGTTCCTCGAACACTCAGCCTGTAAATTTACAAAGATAAGTCAAATGAAAAGGGAAAATGGTAGAAATTGGTGATCTAGATGATCACTTGCTCTAATAAATTACTTTCAGTTCTACAAAATACAGCGTTATGAAATTGTCCTATAATTAAACAACTGTTCCTTTTATAAATTGATTAGATATGACCATACTATTCTTATTACCTGCTAACCACTTCATCTTGTGCCAGCTCCTCACTGTATAGAAAGTTGTGCATTCTCTCCCTGTAGTTTTTCTTGTTAAGAGGAGAACTGTCATGTGATTGTGGGGTAAACTGCAGATTCATGCGGGGAGATTTGTACTCCTTCATGAGTTCCTCGCCCTCCTCTGTTTCACTTGAGAGGGGCACTATGACCTTGTTCCCTCGATGCCACCGTTCCATTCCCAGGGACACTGCTGCCATGGTGCTCTCTGTTGCCTCCTCTGGTTGAGGTGAGAACTGCTGTCCGACTCTGATTCTGAGCTTTCTCAGCAGCACTGGCCTCATATCAAAGTCAAACACTAACCACTGCTCGAACACACCTGGTTGTAATGGCCAGAAACTCACACTCACATCATAGGTCAGGTCAGAGGAGCGGAGATCTTGACCTTTACAGTAAGTCTGAGGTTGGGGGGAGCTGTGAGGGCTATTATGACCCAGAGTAAAGACAGCACCATGTTCCTTCTTGAGCAATGCCACATGAACCAATGATCTCTAGAACCATAAAACAGAAACACAGCAGTATCAGCCAATGTTCTCCAAAACTATACATATGACCTACAGATCTTGGCATGTAACCACAGAACAGACCCTGAGTGTTCATGAAGTCACTGACACACACACATATACAGTGTATTATTTTTTACATAAACTGATATGAAGAGAAAAATCAGAAGAGAAAAGACCCTACATAGCTTGTTTAAAGATCCTTTCAAAGCTCTGTTCACAATGTAGGTTTTAATATTTCTCATTTTAAATTAGAAGATCATTCGAATTTCATTTCATGAAACGAAAGGTATTATACTTAGACATATCAACCAGTCATGTCAGCTCCTCCAAATGTAAAAAGAAACAATATGTGAAAATCAAATGTGTGTATGAGAGAATAAGCAAATGGCCACAACAGTGCATAAGCTAAGTAGGTGAAACAGTGACTACAAAAATTATTGTTTTTGGAGAAACAAACCCACACTTTGGGTCACTCCCAAATGCACTGAGTATGGCAATGAAGCCCCAAACAAAGGAAATTTCCTGTTGTTTTCTATATGTGCGAGGTGGGCAGTGAAAACCTAAAGACAGTGAGGAATGGAAGACAGGAAGATACATCCAGTGTAGTTCTACTCAATATTGAATTGGGACGAGTTGGTCCTATTTGACTGTTCTATCTGCTGTGCTTTGTTTAGTGCACAGTATGTATGTAGTGAACCTTGTTTTTTTTCACCTAAGCTCTTACAAATCAAGTTTTTATTTTCCAAATGTGATGCCATGCTAATACATATTCCTCGGATAGGAAAACATTCCATGCTGTGCTTTTAGGAGCTGACAACCTTTTCTCTCCTTGAAGAGTGAATGGTTTAGATTTCTGACACTACTGATGTGCTCAAGTAAAGCAATTAAACCCACACTTCCTCTTCACTGCTGGTGCTTGGGACCTCTGTTACAGAAAATCTCACGTGTGAACCAGCACAGCTATATTGTCAGGGAACCAGTTTTCCATTGTGAAACGGGCACTAAAGGTTATCTTGAAAAAGAAGTGATTTTTAAAATCATGGAGTTCCAGAGGGCATGTTTATTCAGATGCGCGAGATAGGGTATGTCTATGTAGTTATGGGGGATAAGGGTTTTGTGTCATTAGTAGTGTGGGACAGTGATATATTTTAATATGTATATGGATATGTCTACATAACAATGCTAGATAATCACCTCAGTTTTGATTTGAAATCTCCATGTTATCTCAGACCCCATTTCATGACAGTCCAAGCAAAGGTCCTGATTATGAATCACACTCACATCATCCACATGTTCAGACATCTGAAAAGTAAACACACTCAGAATGTTCAGATGATTTCAACCCTAAATCCTAACCCTCTAAACCTCAACCTAGACCTCTAATCCCTGGCCATAACCACCTAAATCTCAATCTAAATCCCTAATCCCTGATTTTAACCATTTAGTCCTCCACCTGAACCTCATCCCCGACTGTGACACCCTAAGCCTCAACCCAAACCCCTAATCCCTAACCCTTTAAACCTCAACCCAAACCCTTAATCCCTAACCCTTTATACCTAAACCTAAACCTCTAATCCCTAACCGCTTAAACGTAAACCTAAACCTCTAATCCCTAACCCCTTAAACCTCAGCCTAAACCTCCAATACCTAACCCTTTAAACCTCAACTCTAATCCTGCCCATGAGCCCCCTTAACATCAGCCTTAACCCCTTAAATGCTTACTATGTGTGACCCTAACCCTTAAACACTGACCTGAAGACATAACCAAGACCAAATCACTGGAAATGTAGGGAAAAGGGCATTACAGAGAGACTGAAATAAATTTGCTCTAGGAGGGATATTTCATGAAGGGTCTGTTTATTCTCTCCTTAATACTCACAATGCAAATCTCATTGCTACTTTCTCTATACTCCTGTAACAGACAGTCCTGGTAGGACTGCAGTACTACACTCTCTTCATTTGCCTTCATTAGGTTCACTTCCTCTGTCTGGATCTTGTCCTGTACTTGTTCAGTATGGTGGACTTTGGGACAGCTGGCTCCATGCTCACAGCTGAAAAACCAAAGACGAACACAGAGTGAATTATCTATGGGACATTCCAGAAATGGAGGACATGTTCTGTGCCACCCATGAAATTTCAAATAATTCATGCACAAAATACTAAAACATGCACTTGTTGTGTAAATTAAACTTGTCCTGAGACGAAATGTATACAGTTGTAGAAAAAAAGTGGATCCAAAATATTATTTAAAATACCAAATAGCTCTCGAGCATCCCCTAAAATGGCATTTTTCGCTTGTCCCACCTTCTTGATGACCAACTTGCATATCAAATATAACAGTTAATATGAGTTTTAAATCTACATTTTTGGGTATCATTTTGTGAATATATGTCTCTTATAATTGTTAAAACAATTTGTTTAATCATCAACATATTTTAAATAATAGTAATTATGCCCTAAATTTGTGTCCCACAACATGCACACAACCCTGTTCCCAAAACCTATTTAGCCTGGCAGAGGAAGAGAAAAAACAGTGAGTTACATGACACAGAGGAAATGTTAAGTCATTTGCTGACACGATGGGTCTTGTCTTCTATTTTTTATCTTTTCAGCCTTGACTGAGTGTGTCACTCTAACCAGTGCAACCCTGTTACTCAAATTATCAGAGTAAGACAAATGAATTTCAAAGTTTTCTTTCCTTATTTTTATAACTACGTTATATAAATAAGGATCTTGACAGTAATGTTTCATTCCACAGCTAGCATCTATTCCTGAGAAAAAGCTAACATTAGCATTGATTTGCAACCCTGTTACTTTAATTGCAACCATGTTATTGTCACCCTTGCAATCCCATTGATCCTTCATCGAAAAGATATTTAAAATATTATTAAACAACATTCCTGTGGTCCTGAATATTTATTTGTCACATTTATGCCACGATCTACAATCAAAAGTAATGTACCCATTCAACCCTTTTACTTTGCACAACCCTGTTACTCTAATTTCAACCCTGTTACCATATCATTTTTATTAAAATAATCTTAAATGATTTTCTCAGCTCATGAGGGTATAAACTATCGTCCTTTTAATAGTTTTAATGATTATATGCATAATGTATTTGAGCAAATATTTGAAAATGAATACTGAAATTAGTAAAAACAAAAAAAAGTGTTAGCACACAACAAATAAAACATTTCATAAAAATTGTACCTTTGATGCCTGAGTGGGACAAATCAATTTATTTGATGAGTTATTACCTGTTTTTCTTAAATACATAACAAAAAATGATAAAATAAAGGGTCAATTTTTCAAAAGTTTTGATGCCCAAATTGTCCTCCAATTCTGGAATGACCCCTATATCCATATCACAACTGACTTCATGTGAATGAAGATTTAACTAATTCTTCCATTGTGGCACCACCTGCAGCATTACACTAATACATGTTCCTGACCTGGTACTGAGGCAGCTTGAAGGTGCACTGTTCAGGTGCTAATGTGATCTGATAGTGCCTGAACTTTTCTGCTACATCTTGAGGTGTTTACCTTTTACACAGCTGTAGTTTCACCTTCTGGTTGTCAGTTTGTAGGTGAGTGTCAGCTGACAACGTATTATTCTCAGGAGATGAGAAACTCTCCAGGGAAGAGATGACTTTGCCATAGATTCCTGTTCCTTTTCTTGGAGTTGTCTCTAAACTTTGTGGTTTTAGCCAGTGGTTACCATTACTGAGCAGTGGTAGCTCTTGACGATTCCAGTGTCCACCTATTTCCTCTCTCCACACTGCCATTTCCACCTCATTGTGAGCAAACTTGCAACCTCTGGTTCCATGACAACAGGCTAAACTATTTGTGAGTGGACTACAGAGCTCTAGAGAAGCATTTTCAGGGAGAGGTCTTATCTCCGTATATACTTCCTTGCCCTGACCATCTGTAAAATGATAAACAAGGACAGGTTTCCAGTCATGGGCCTCATCTGCCTGACAGTTGTTTCTCCATCTTTTTAGGATTATTTTCCGTGGAACACTATGGAAGCATACTGCACAGAGCTCAAGGAATTTTCCTGGAAATTCAGACAGTATTTTCTTGGATGTGATGTGTTGTTTATGTGTCATTCTTTCTGAGGCTCTCTCAGTCTTTTTAGCAAGCAGAATTAAAGAGTTGTAATCCAAATTATGACGTTTCTGGAAGTTCCACACCTCTGCCTCTTCTGCACTTCGAGCAAAGGTACAACCATCCCGATGCACTGTGCACCCAGAACCTTCCTTAAAGAACCAGCACACCTCATATCGACTGGGATTGGGAAACGCAGGCCGTTTGGACACTGGCCTCCAGTGACACCCATTGTGCCTGAACTTAACCAGGAGTAGATCCCCAGGGCAATGGTGTTCAAATATTGTGAAAGAGAAAGTGATTTCATTGTGCTGGTTAGTGCATAGAGAGCATGTTGTTTTCAGCTGGCATGTCTTTGAAAGCTTCTCCAGGTGAGCTGATGTAGCGTAGCTCTGCGCCATTGTGAAACCCTCACTAGCAGCCCATCGAATCTGAGGTGGTGCTAAAACAGACAGAGAGGAAGGGTCTACCTGTGACTCAATTCAATCTAAAGGAGTACACACCAACAAATGCATAACTACAATATGATTTGAACTCAAGATTACAATGAAAGAATCAAAATGACCAGTAATTATATGTAAATATTGATCATATTTTAAGATAACCACACAAATACCCAGAGAAGAGTTTGGGAAGAAGTAAACAAGGATTTTGACTCGAGAACTATGCCATTCTGTTTAAACGCTTATGAGAATTCTTTCCAAAATGACTTTTTTTTTTGTGTTATGAGTCCAAAATGCACTTATCTTTTAGGTGGCAAAGGAGATGAATATCAGTCACGCAGCTGTAGGACATTAGTCTGACTGTAATGGCTTACATTATGTCAGTCCTCTCAGTTTTGATAGATATTTATAGTTGTATTGAAGACAAAATAACTGCTGAGTAGTTGCATACTTAACAGTTGTATTACATCACTCCATTTTCAAGGCTCATTCACTTTTGTTCACTCATTTTGTTCATTTACCCTTCCTGGTTTATTTACCTGGTCTTCAATTATATATATCTTGCCTCAGCATTTGAGATTTGTCTCTCAAAAAAGTATGTATTTTAACAGCGAAGACTTTTGCATTTTTTCCAGTGCAAAACGTTCTCTTTTGGGGGGGGGGGGGGGGGGGGGGGGGGGGGGCGCGACCAAGATATGATTATGTCAGATTCTGGATTTTCATTTTAATTATCTTATCAAAATCCAGGTTAAGCCTGAAGTGGCAAAAATATCTGTCAGAATTCGGTCATTAGTAGCTGTTGGTAACTTCACCCACAAAGTTGCAGGGTCTTGATAGCTGCATTAGGCTTGACACAACTTAAGTGCGATGCAAGTATTGTTACTAGGTACTGTATGTTATTGAAGTATTCCACGTTGTAACTTTTATAATGTGACCTCTGCCACGACTCCTTATATGTGCACTTTAACTATAGCGAAGTGAATGTACGCATACGGGCTGAAAAAGTAAGATCTTTAAAAGAGAGAATTGGACCGCAAACTAAAAGATTGTGATTAAACATGTAATACAAAGTTATTATTATTTGCCTGTTGTGGGGGATTGCACACCTTTTCTCGGTCACTCATACATCGACTAATACTGTTTCACATGCATGCAGTGTAGTTGTATCAGTCTGCATGGATGACCATGCGGGGACTATTAAGAGGACTGTTACACACGATAAGTAAAAATGATCAGGTACACATTAACATTCATCATTTTCTGCCCTGTATGAAATTTGTCAAATACATTTATAATTGTATCAACGGATAATTAATGTAATGTATTCTCCTTAGTTCAGCGACATTAAACCTTATGAGAACACTACTTGAAATTAAACGGATCACTTTACTGTTGCTCTGGTGACGTTCGACCGCACCGACGGGCTCGGAACGCTGTCGCCCTCGTGATTATTATATTTCATCTAACAAATTCCTTACTCTGCAGTAAAGAAATATTTAGTTGGACACTCACCTTTTAAAACAGAGCAACAGGTGTCTTCGTTGTCTTCTGTTTTTGTCCTTGGGTAAACTCACTATTTGCTGAAATGTCCTAGTTTAATATAGAAATATGACACTCCTTCCTGGATGACAAAAACACTAGTATCGTTTCTTCCGAAGACAGTAAGTTTCGTTTCATCTGAAACGTGTTTGTATAAGCTTTATAGGCTACATACAATAAAAGCTGGACTTCCTCCCACTTACCTGTATCAAAGATGTCATGTTGTGATTCTACAGCTTATTGGCTCAGTCGTTTGTTCTGTGCAAACACCGAAATACAATTAGCATAGAGAGACTGTTCTGCTGATCTTACAACCCGTCATTTCGGCAATACGCCGCTGAGTTCACTGCAGAGATAAACAGACGCGAACACACCCAATCACATTTCGGTTAGTAGAACACATTCAGAAATCCCTTGTTTTTGTTAAAATCAACAAACGATTCATTTCAGAAAGCACTGATAAATAAACACATTATTATTTACACTGACGATTATTCACATTAATACGCACGAATAAAACTGAAAATGTATTCACAAATGTATATGTAGACAAAAGATAAAAGGGAAGTAGATCACAGTCCAATCCCCTGGACAATCCTAGTTACCGTATGTAAGATCAGTTTATTTATCTCATGCCTAACATAAATTTACGGATTCTTAGAGCAGTGCCGTATCTCTTTCGCTCTTTGTCCTCTCTTTAGAAGGCATTATTTAATGCGGAATGCAATTTGCAATAGTCCATATTTACAAACTGCTATAATTAACATAAAAGAAAACAAAAGAGGCTTAACAAGTTTGCTAGATATAGCTCTGAGCGTCGTTTTATGAAACACTATGGGCCTTGCCAAGCCCCATTATTAAGCGACGTTTTCCTCTTTCACTGACAAACATTTTCGTTTTCCATTCGACAGATGAGCTTCAAATAAGAATTTCTGTTTACAAAAGACTATGCAAATCGTAGGAAAATACTATGCAGTCCAGAATATTATCCCGGCTGTTGGTTTATCAGCTCTTTAATCCCCTGTTACAGCTATCTAGATTACAGCTATGGCTATGAAAATAATGTTGTTTGTTTGTTTATTTTCAGAAAAAAAATGTTTAAAATGGCTTCTGATCTAGGCAAAAGATTTATATAACTGCACAACGAGATGGGTGATTGGGGAAGTTGTTTTTAGACAATTAACCCTTCAAAACTGAATGTGGTGAGAAGTGGAATTATAGGCCTACAGTCACAAATTGACTCACAAGGTCCCCTAACTCCTAAACCATTCATTCTGGCGTTACACATGCATGACTGGGTAATGAAGCCAATACCATCAAAATGTCGCTCAAAAATTTTAAAATGCTTCGGAATTTGCTGCCTCCTTGATAGTTATACTGTAACGTATTCCATTGTTTTAGGCTTTTTGGATTCAAGGTATTTACGTCCAGACAAATTTTTGTCCAAAAAAGCTGCATTTAGGACCCATCTGTTTCAAACAGGTAACATATAATTTCATGCTTAATCCCCCATGAATGTTAATTAATCTGTTTAAAGTCATTCATGATTTTAAAGGTTATATTTCTAATCCTTTCAGAGAGTCACACCTAGAACCTTGCTAACTCACTGTCCTCCAAATTCCCATGGTACTGGCATATTGATGCATTTGTACTAGGGCTGTTAGCAAGGCACTTAAATGACATTTGTTTCTTTTGTTTGTTTTGTTTTGGTTTTTTTTCCATAACAATTTCCATGATTTCAGATATATTCAAAGCAAAATGCTTTTATCTGTTTGTTTGTTTGTCCCCCATGCAAGTATTACATGTTGGTAGCACTTACCTGGTCTATGCACAAAGTACTCAACGAGAGGAACAGGCATCCAAAATATAATGGATTGTTGCGCTATTTATAGCATTTATATATTTAACATTTTTATTTTTACCACATATGTAACATTGTAATATTTATATATTTATCACTAATGTATAATTTATATAACAAATTTGTGTCTTAAGAAAAAGGAAACAGTCTTAAAATTGATGTTCATTTTGACTGCTATACTTTGTAAACACAAGGATGACTGATTCTGGTGTAAACAGGGGGATACCTTTGGGTTGAGTCTCACATCGTCAGTTGATGATACGCTAAAGTTACTCTGTTATTTCAAGTGTGTGACTGAAAAATTGCAGGAAACAAGAAAGAAACATATTTCTTGAAGAAAACTGCAAGGCATCATGGAAACACCCCCCCTCACACACACACACATCTCTAAAGTAGGGCTTCCAAACCTTTTTTTGTCACCTGAACCTCTTAAACCCAAATTGTTTTACTCAAGTAGCTCATTGAGATTTTATCCGACTTAATTTAATTTGACATTGACAAATGAGATCACATCACATTCCATTACAATCACATGAACCTTCTACAGTACTGTTACAAACCCCACTTGAAAACCCTGCATTACAGTATATTATTATTATATATATATTTATTATAAATTATTATATATTGTTAACCTGTTCACCCAAATTATAACTGTGGTGTAGTCCTCAAAACGAATACTGATGTGCACATAAAGGAAGAGATGTTTGCAATGTACATACAAACAAATAGCTCTTACAAAGTTTAAATCTTGGACCCTATTTATGGGGTTCTACCAAGACCCTTCTTCCCATTTTAAAAACTGTGTAAATAAATGGTATTCACTGAACCTTTGTCTCTTTGCTATTGTCATTTTGTAAGACACTAGTACAACATTTGCATTGTGGGAAAAACATCGCTTTGCTTTAAGGCTGTAAATTCTTAGAGGGAAAATGTATGTCATGACTACTATCATGATGAAGTATTAATAGTATAGGGACCTGTGCTTGCTTAATTACTATATGCTGCAATAATGTAGGCCTATCTGTGTGTTAGAACAATGAAAATTTATTACGTAGAGGACAAGGCCTCTGTGTGTCTGTAACATCTGGGAGCAAACACCAATTATTCGGTGCTCCATGAAAGAAGTTATCTTGCATACCCCCACGGATGTCCTTGGAAGTCTGTCTCACTGTATGAAAAGCTTTGCACTCCTTAACCTCAGTGAGAACTGCACTTCATCTCTGAGGTGTGCTTCTCCCATGGTCATGTTATGAAAAAAGAAATGATTCATCACATCAGAAGTTTGCTGTCTCTGAGAATTAGCAATTCTCATTACAGGGGACTCCAAATTTCCCTAACATTATATGGTGACGAGCATGGGATGGACACCCCACTGACCATCTCCTGAGCCTGGACTGAAGGTTAACCATGCACAGGGGTCTTAAAATCTAAAAGACTCAGGGAAAGTTCCGCTCCACCAAGGAGGACTGGGTCCTCCACCAAGGAGGAATGGATGTGTTCAGCATAAGAGATGCATGTACTGAGTGAAGTGAAAAGTCTAAGTGAAACCCTCCGTTACAGCTTGTGTGTCGAGCTTTTAACTGACTATCTGTGTGGATGCGCCAGAAATTGAAAAAAGAGAGAGAAACTTTGACATCAAGTAGATCACAACAGTGATAAAAGCACATGATTTGCAGTCTTCTGACGCTCAAAGGTTAATATATTAATTTGAACTTTGAAAAAAAAGACAGTTTTTTATGTTGTTCTCTATTGTGCACTTTGTCTGAATATTTAGTGCGTGTGTGGGGGGGGGGGCTCTCTGTTTGCTTGCGCATGCTTGTGTTCTGTGTGTTTGTATGTGTCTTTGTATGTGCGTGTGTGTCAGAGAGAGAGAAGGCACTTGAGAATGTGTGTGTGTCTGTGTGTATGGAGCATGTGTAAGATGAAAAAGGGAAAAGAAAAAAAACTCTTGTCTGTTTTGTTTGTTGATTTAATGTGATTATCCAAAATAAGTGCAGTGTCTGGTTCACTGTTGTCACCCGAGTCACATTTGGCACAAGACCACCCACTGTTGTAAGTAATGTTTATATACGACTGAACAACTTCAGTTAAGACATTAACTCCTGTGTGTTGTTTTGTTAAAGCTGGATTGATTTATAAAAAAAAAAAAACCCATTATTATTATTATCGAAACTATGTCCTTAGGTAATAAACTCATACTTATAAGAGTAATATTTGTGCTTAGGTGACTGAACTGATTATGATGATATTCCAACTGCTGTGTCGTTGCTGTGTTTTCCTCTTTTAACGTGTTACATTTTGTTTTTCCTGGCGTTTTCATATTATTAAGGCCCAGATGTAAAATAATAATAATAATAATAATAATAATACCTTCATATATATGATAGCAATAAAATATGATACCATTAATATTTTGTCAAAGTAAGGACAGAATGACAGGCTTACAGATGACCCTAAGCCACCCATCTGTATCTGATACTTTAGTTATTATAAGAATAGATACTGATCTGAATGTTTGGATTATTTCATTCAGCTAAACTGGCAAATCGCATAAGACAACTAAAGTAATTATGTGAGTTATGTAACTAGAACAATGATTTCTGGCTCTCAGCCATCTGTAGTCACTGATGTAACAGTGTGCTATAGATCAGTTATAATTACAAAGATCAAACATTTCTTTAGCTTCTGGGCTGCATGTATAAGAACTCCTTGGATTAAGTTCTTACCTCTGTGTATTTTCTCCTCTGTTTGTTATTTTATCTAGTTTTTGTTTGCTGATTTAAATACAGAATAAGGGTGGTGCTAGAGGACATACATTATAGAACATACTGGTTAACGCACAGAGAGAGAAAGGGTGAGCGTAGGCAAGGTAGGACATGTCAGGAAGGAAAAGCAAGCAAAGACACTGCGAAAAGAGAAAGGCTACAGTAGAATGAGATGATGCAAAGTAGAGCAAAGATAGAATAAAAGAATGTAGGGACAGAGAAAGGGAGTTTAGAGACCTGTTTCCACTGTATGCCGTTTCATAGAGCGCCCAAGCCGCTAAAGAAGAGATGAATGAAGACAACAGACAAAGGCAGACTGAATATCCCATGACCATCATACAGCCCCACTTCCTAACACTGCAGAGAGTCAGCCCCTCAAACCTAACCACCGTCCATGCTGAGGAAATTACAAAAAGTAACTGGTGAAATTAACTGTGAAAGTAACTGGTGGGAGGCAAGTGAGTCATTTGTGATAAGAAAGTGGAGACAGTGGGTGACTGAGGAGTTTGGGAAAGGCATATCAGAGCTGATTGAGGATTCAGACTTGCCCATATTGGTGACATAAAGTAAGCTAAGCAACTATCAAGATCTAAAATTTAACAGAATAGAAAAGTGCAGCAGTGACTTGAAAACTGTGAAAACTGTGTTACAACTTATTTATAATTGTTTGTTAATTATTTATAAAGTGTTTACAAGCTAATTAACAACCTAATTGTAAGCCATTTATGAATCGTTTACAAGGATAGTGTTATTGTAAAGTGGTAACAAAAATGTTATCCAGTCAGTACATGCCCATGCACATGCATTAAGGAGTAAACTGGCAAGTGGATGAAGAAAAATGTAAAGCTTTGTTATCTTCCTTGCTATATATGCAAAATGTATATGATGAAGAATTAATAGAGGTAATAAAACAACAGACGCATAAGGGTGCTAAAGTATTTCTGTCTTTGTTTGTGGTTGCCTTCATACCGCTGTAGATTGCCACACTCAGTTGGATAAGTGAGTATAAATGGAGGATGATGTAGAGACTCAGTTTCTGGCTGGAGCGTACAATATAGAGATTCAGCTTGCGTTAAACACAGGCGGGATAAATGGCTTACCAGTCTGATTTGTGGCAAATTACCGAGTGGGTAAATTTACAACGGATGCAGGCCGAGTTTCCAGATATTCAGTGGGCTTCAACTTTGAGGAAGCTCTGGAATGCAAACACTTTGCAGCCCATATTAGAGAGACTATGTCAGGATCCAGAGAGCACTGCAACCCTACAGCTGAATCCATTTCTTGGGATACCGGAAGATTTTGCTGTTCAAGGACCAGAAAGAGAACTGATTGATCCCAGATTGTGTATAACTATTGAGCCACATAGAGTTAGGTGGGAAACAGGTAAATGGGCTGATATAATTAGATCTGCAGCTAGTCCAGATGACTCAGAGAGGGTTAAGCATTGCTTTTGGCACAGGCCCAAAATATAAAACAGCTCCAACTGTAAGAAAAATTGTTGTTTTGATCAGAACTAGAGACAGAGATGACGAAATTGAGATACCCAGAGGTTCACAAATTGTGTGCTAAGGGTATCTGGGCACTGTAAATAAAGCCGTAAAAAGATGTTGGGTGTAAAAGAAACAACTCGGCCAAGAGATTTCGTAATCAAGAAACATTCACATCATAAAGATCAGACTTTAAAATGTATGAAAAAGATGAAATGTGGGAGAGACTTCCAAGTCAGGGCCAGATGTGACTGTGAGTCCCAACAGATGTGATGTGACAGATGTGAGTCCCAACACCACACTCTAGTCTTTCTCCAATGTTAGATCTTCAGCAAAATTCTAAGGCTCAAGAACAGCCAAAGTCTGATGCAGTGCAAGTTAATGGTATTCAGTAGTGAGCAGAATATAACAAACTGAGTCAGGTCCCAGGAGTGACTGACTCTACTACAGAAAATCACATACTCTTATCCAAAAACCTTATCAGTGTGCTAAACCTAAACATCCGACAAGCACCTGTGGGAGAGACTCCCCGGTCAGGGCCAGATGCGACCGAGTCCCTTCTCCACACTAAATGCTGTACTTCCTATACTAAGTTCTTCTTTAAAAAAAAAAAGAATTCCAAGTTTCAAAAAGCAGTTAAAGTCTTCAGGAGTCCGATGCAGTGTAAGTTTATTGCATTCAGTAGTGAGCAAAATACAACAAACTGAGTCAGGTCCCAGGGAGTGACTGAATCTAATACAGAAAATCATTCACTTATATCTAAAATTTTATAAATATGCTAAACCTATGTATCCAATAAGCGCATAACATGTTTGTATGGTAACACCCCTTACATCATCCGTTTTTTGCATGGTCCAACCCATTCACTTCCAGAAATTTCCCCAAATTTTACCAGAATTTATTATTCCATACATCACTGCTTCCGACGTTTCCTTTTTTTGCTAAGTAAAAAATGATGATTCAGCCATGTCCTCACTTTGCTTTGGATGCTCAACCATGTCCCTGATCTCACCTCAGATACTTTACCCTTAACACAGGTGTTAGCTATCAAGCGATGGGCTAGTCCATGCAAGGCGGACACTGAAGCAACTACGCCCCGGCCATTACTTATGCTTCCCTGTCACTATAACCTAGATTTCACCCTTTTCATATTGCCTTCATGTTTTGCGGAACTTGCCTTTTCCCTTTTTTGGTATACCGAGGCCCTCTTCCGTTGGCTTCAACATTCAGAGGCCTTCTTCCATTTGAGAGGCCTTCTTCCATTTCTCCAACACACCTGACACTGTTGGAGAAATTATATGCGCCCTTAAGATAATCATTGTAGCAATCATGATAAACAATGTAACAACAATGTATTCATTATTATAGGGGTGAATCAATGTAATCATTTATGTTTAAAGTTATAATTATACAATCTTTTGTATTACAAGAAATATCAAGTTCTCTGTGTTCAAAAAGAAGAGGCCTGTGAGGCCCTTTAGGGGCTGCATGTGAGATAAGGAAGGAGCCTCTGCCAGAGTGTTGTATTCCTTAACAATGCATGTAGAGGGTGAAACTTTCAAGGTTTCATGATACGTCTTATTCCACAAACGAGCAAGGAAATATTGGTGACAACGTATGCTAGATGTAAAAGGAAAATGAGAAATAATGATGTGATGTAAATCAGAGTTGAGAGGGAATCTGTGAGGCTGGGTCAGCAGAGGCGCCCCACTACAAAGAGATGAGGTAATGTGTATCTTTTTTTTTTGGAGAGAATATGTATAAGAATCGGTGCTTTGTGAGAATGTGTCAGCGAACCCCCGGGACCGGCACCGTTTGTTGTATGCTGCATTGAGTTCATGCAATAAACGTATACTGCATCAGACTCTGAAGACTTTGATTATTTATTTTGAAAGTAAGTGAACAGTGTGGTTAGAATCTTAGCCATATCTGGCCCAGGCTGAGAATTTTCACCCACAACAGGGTTGCATGCTCACACCCCTTACATCATCTGCTCGCCTGGTCCCACCCCATTATTTCCAGAATCTTCCCAGAATTCACTATTTTATACACCATTATTTCTCAGGTTTTTCCCTTCTTAATAAAAAAATAATATCTGACCCTGTGCTCAACTTACCTCAGATAAGCAATGGGGCTAGTCCATGCAAGGTGGATACTGATGCATCCTGGCCATTACTTATGCCTCCCTGTCACTGTGATCTTGTATTTCCATTTTAATATTGCCTTCCTGTCACTATGACCTTGTATTTTCCCTTTTAATATACAGAGGCCCTTCTTCTCTTTCTCCAACACAGGCAGTCTGCACTACCAAATATCATAACTCTTATGTTGATTTAGCAAATGCATTTTGATTCAATATGTTGATGATTCTCTTTTATGATTTCCTAATGAGCAGGCCCGCAAAACTGACACTGTGTCATTATTCTGTCTTCTGGCTGAAAAAGGTCACAAGGTATCAAAGAACAAATGCAATCTGTGTCACAATCTGTTCGTTATTTGGGTCATATTATAACTCTGCAAACTGGGCAAACAAGCAATCTTGGACATTCCAAAACCACAAACCAAACAGCAAATGATGTCCTTTTTGGGGTTAGCTGGCTACTGCTGCCCCTGGATTTGTGATTATGCGGAGATCTCCCTACCATTGTATGTCATCACACATGGTGGTAAACATTTGGCCATGACTGACTTACTGACTTGGACTCCTGATGCTGAAAAGGCTTTTGTAAGCCTTAAGACGCAAGCTTTATCTAGCTCTCCCTGCTTAGGCCTACCTGATCACAACAAACTGTTCAATCTGTTCGTCTCTGAACATGACTGTTTCATGTCTGCAGTTTTAACCCAGACCCATGGTGATAAATGCCCAACTGGCTATTATTCAAACTGCTTATCAACCATTGAGGGAGCTATGGTACCATGTTTGCGTGTTGTAGCAGCCACAGCTGGAGCTATGTTAGCAAATGCTGACCTTGTTGCAATGAATCCTGTGACCGTACATGTACCTCATGTTGTTCACTCTCTCATTTTACAGGCCAAGACAGCACATCTAACTCCTGCAAAGATGTTGCATTGGCAAAATGTTCTGTTCACTACGTCTCATGTCACTCCAAAATGTTGCATTGTCCTTAACCCTTCCACTCTCTTACCCACAACTGAGGACGGAGAGCCACATTCCTGTGAAACCATCGTGAACGATAACACAAAGCCCAGAGAAGATTTGTTTGACACCCTTCTATCTAACCCGGATTCTGTCTTCTTTGTAGATGGTTCTACGCTGAGACATCCTGATTAGGGTGACCATATTTTGGTTTTCAAAAAAGGGGACGGGGGGTTGTTGGAGTGACGAAGCATTCCCCTCCTAATTTGCAGGGAAATTTAAGTGTATGTCGCTGTTGGTTCCTGTCGTTGTGCATGTAAGGCTGCTGCTTGACAATGCAATGTGAAACTGCACCTGTACTTAACTGCTGCAATACATAGCCAGCTAGTCTTTAATAAGACAAATAACTGCTAGTATACTAACAGTGGCAAGATGACCTTATTTCTTTCCATTGAAGCTTTGGTGGCATTTCGGCTGCCTTAAAGTCTGTTGGCTGTTACTGTGGTGTTAACAGTTATGAGTAAGATGCAGTTTAACCAATGTTTGTGGCATGACAGTGTACACTTAATGTCCGTTGGTGGCGTGCGAGAGGGCAGGGCCTAAAGAAAAAGGTCAAAGCAATGCAAATGCACACACAATGAATGGCAAATGTGGACAACAAAAGCCAAATCCTGGACATTTTTAGCAATTTAGAAATCCTGGCCGGACGCATTTTGTAGGTCTAAAAAAGAGGACATGTCCAGGAAAACAAGGACGTATGGTCACCCTAATCCTGATGGTGGTACACCACGTGCTGTGTACACTGTATGTAGCCCACTTGTGTAGAGAGATTACCAGGAATTCTGGCACTCTCAACCACAGCAAGTGGCTGAATTGTTTACTCTAACCTGTGCATTTATTCTAGGAAAAGATCAGAATGTCACTGTGTACACTGATTCTCAATACACATTTAATGTTTGTCACAACTTCCATGCTCTCTGGAAAAATCTTGGGTTTCTTACTTCCACAGGAAAACCTATGAACCACAAGTCACTCACTGAAAACTTATTATCTACTCTCTTACTACCACTCTCTGTTGCTGTATGCAAATGCACAGCCCACATCCTATCCTAACAATGCACCTCTCTGTTCAGGAAAATGTGTTCTGGTCTAATGATGTCTCACTGCTGCAGTCAGGAGCTGATAAGACAGAACTTGCTTCCTGGCCCAAGAACGACTGCATTCTCAACTCCAATTTGTTATTTTTATTTGGACCATTACCACCTGTTCCCTGAAATACATGCACATTTACACCCAAAAGTGGGTAGACACCCGAGTATGTGGTTTTCAAATATCACAAATATTTCAAAATGTTTGCAAATTGTTCTCAGATTACCAAATAGTTACTGATGTGGACATAAACAATGAATCCAAATGTTTCTTTTTTTTTTTAATAAAACAAAGTCAAAGTCACAGAAGAATGTTGATTAACACGTGGAATCTCTCTCCTCTAAATACTTCTTTAAGAGCTCTTTCTTCCATGAAGACACCATTCATCTCATAAGGAGCTCATGAGGAACCCTCTCTAAGGAAAAAGGTTTCTCATAGTCAAACACCCCTAAGCAGAACCTTACCCCTTCAAAAAGAACTGTGAGGATTGACAGACCAAGACCCAATCGCAAACCCACTAGGTAAAATTAAGTTTTCAAAAAAAAATCAGAAAGCAATGTCCAGTCCAAAGTCAAAAATAGAAATCCAGAGAGCAAACTAATCCAAATCGTTAGGCAAAAGTTAGGGCAAAAACCAGAACAAACAAGGTCAAAGCCAGTGATCCACAGGGCAAACAAATCCAAACCAAAAAAAACAGTCCAAGGTAAACACATGCACGATTTCAAAATCACAGAAGGCAAAGGTGCCCACAGTCAGGCACAGAGAACAAACCACCCCAGTCTGATGAAGAGCAGGTACAAAACACAAGACTTAAATGCACAGAACAATTAACAGCAGAGACAGACTATTGGTGGAAACAAACCAGATAATAATAGGGATCAGGTGGGGGACGGAGACAGGAGCACACAGGAACAAACAGAAGCACATGGCAAAACCAAAACACAGACAAAAAGCACAAGGCGTAACATTACACAGAATGGCCAGCAGGGCAGTTAAATTTCACAGTCCTGATGAGAACCATTTTGGAGTGCTTATTTCCAAAAGTGTGGTAGAGAGGAGACAGAGAATCAGCTGAAGTGATTTTTATCACAAACACACGTATAGAGGAACAAACCAGAAAGACAAGGAAATCCACATTCCCCCTATGCTAACACAACGGATGAAACAGACGAAACACTTATCATCCCAACCCTCCGAATCCTTTCAGAATATTCCACATCTAAAGAACATAATCACAAGAAACATTTCTATATGGCATTGAAGATGATGGAACAGTACCTAATGGATCACATGGTAGACCATGGACTTTCAAAACGTATTGACCTATGAAACATATATGAATACACTCAGCATGGAAAATTTTGTCTGTCCCTATCAAAGTCTGGTGAAAAAAAGACAAAACAAGCCAGTCTTGCATAACAGAGTCATGAGACAAATATATCCTTGTGACAGTTACACAAGGAACCCTTCTTAAGCACATATGAAGTGAAACTACTAATAAGCCTTCATCTGGATCATGTGGAGAGCTGCAAAGGCTAATTCAAATGGTTATCAAAAGTTATCAAACCATGGCACATATGAATAAAAGTACATCTGAACATCTTCAGGAACTTCAGACACAACACAGCTCCATCTCCAAGTATATGGGTATTTGGTTGATTTTTTTTATCTTGGGTCACAATGTATCAGGAGCACAGTTGGCTCCATCACAAAATCAATAAAACCATAGATCTGATATAAAGAAAAAACAACATTGTAAGGGAGTTGTTCATTTTTATTAGGAACATGTAGTGTGTGTCTTGGTAAACACTACCTATCACTCTGCTCAGTAGAAGAATAGTAGGGCTGACGCATTTCCCATTCAATATCTGATCAAGAAATGTTTTATGTGGAAGCAGCTACTTCATATTACCTTTATGTTAGAATTGTTCAATTGTTTAAGTTAGCCTAAGGATCAGCTAAGTCTCATTCATTTAAAAAAAAAAAAGCTTTTGTTTCAAGATAAAAGACGCTGATAAGATATTTGACAGTTCATCTCCTTTCCCAAGTTTAATCAAGGTCTCTAATCAGTGCCAGCCTGTCTGTATGAATGTAAACAATCTTCAGATAGAGACTCATAAGGACGGCGTTGTATCAGTGTGTCCTACTGTTGCAGGGGAAACATGAGAAGGGAGCTGCTACAGAGACGTGGGGTGGAGGAGCTGCTCATAGTGTGTACTGTCTCACATAATACACAAGACTGACAGATAGGGAAACACAACCAAGGACTTCTCTTTTCCACTGCCAAGAGGAGTCCAGTTTTCATTATTTGTTCCTGTGTGCTCTCCTCCCTCTGCCTTCGCTCCAAAGTACAAAAATGCCCTCTGCTAATATAAGCTGCGTCGACTTTCTTTTAATGATTTTTTTTTTTCCTCTCAGAGTGATCCCTCACTTGCTTGACCTTAATTAGCTCATGGAGATCTGTTTCGAGTTTGACAAGCCTTAGAAATGGTGTAGGATTTATACTTGTTGTGGCTATTGCGATTGTCTAATTTAATGCCTGTTTTGTGTTGCTTCATTCCTCAGAGTATACTGAAAGAATTTGCGCAAACATTTGGAACAGGTTAGGCTCCACAGTTGGGTCCTACTGCTTCCTTACTTTTCCTCACTAGGTGGTACAGTCGTGCATCATTATTCATTCTAAACACATTCAACGGACACATCTAGATGCTGTATATTGTCTTGATGCTGAATCTCCAGAGGACGACAGGACACGATGTTTATTTTCTGCTTTTACAGTGATCAGTTCCTTAATCATAACCCCTCACCCAGTGCCCTGAAAACACTTGAAAGTTTGGCCCAAAGGAGTAAGAGCAACTTTATTATTCTGAGTAATAAGCATAGCTAGCCAGTGTTTTCCCTGATGAAAGGTACTCATGACTCAAGGTCATATTATCAGAGTTTACTTTAGTGTGACACGTTGATTGAAATTTCATTGTCCCATTGTTTCCTTGGCTGCTGACAGCAACAGCATGGTGTATTGGTGCTGTTTGTTTGCTGAGTCTGATTTTTATTTTTGCTTGAAACTCTGTTTTATATCTATATCAGAGTATGCCATCTGCTTTTAATTATTTAAGTGTAACAAGTGTGACATTCTGCCTTCACAAAAGTTTGAATATTCTGTAATCCACTCTAAAGGATCGTCTTCAAAGAATATGACAAACAAAACTGATCTTCAACAGTCCCAGAGCTGAGACAAACTGTGCCCGACTTGGCACTCACCCAGCTGATGTCTCAGCGTCCCTCCCATATCCTCTCTGAGATTTTTTTGAGCGTTTTTTTTTTTTTTTGTCCCTTTTACTTCTCTAAAACAGATGAACAATGTTCAGCTTCAGCTCTAAGTGCTGGGCTGCCAGGCAGAATAGGATGTGTCTTCATCACTTGAGTTCTAATGATATTTTCTCCATATTTACAGTCTAAGGGAGTTTAACCTTACTTTTACTCTATCCTCACTTTTATGGTTTCAGGTATCCTCACTGGGGGTGCCAGGGCCAGAATCTTATAAAGCTACTTTGTAATAATGTCTACTATGAATTGAATCTTGTAATTCATAGCCAGACCATACCTATGGGCACATCAGCTTTCCCCTGTTCTGCATCAACATGATTGGAAGACAGCACAGATGAGCATGTTTGTGGGTTATGAGGCATGGGAAGCCCCAGGACAATGTCTTGAGCTCCTTTAACAGATATACAGCAGTATACAGCAGATACATAGTACAGAAGTCATGTTGTCATAGCAAAGCACTGCCCAGTCAGCATGACCATCACACGCATCAAAGAATACTTAAAACAGTTAACACAACCTCATAGAAAATCATAATGAAATATACCAGCCTGAGACAGATGTTCTCAGTTAGCCCAATATTGCAAATGTTTGGATTAAAACTCAGGCTTTGGCTAAGCACCCAGTTTTGTTGACCACTGGAATAATTTGAGGTCAAAATCTGGAGATTTAGCTAATCCCAGCCACCTTGAGTCCAAATGCACAACAATGTGAGAGCTTAAGTAACTCTGATCCTGTACACTGCATGATTTTTAACTTCCAGGGAGTATTGTCTGCTATAAACACAAATATCTGGATTCTGCAGACACAAACGAGTCTTAAAAGAGTCAAAAATTAGACAAGAATGACTTCCAGGATAATGCACTAAGGAATAGTTATTACGAATATTTCAGCAAACAGAGTGCAAAGTTAACAGACTTAGCAGAAGATGGACCAGCAGAGAATCCTGTATTATCACTAAAATAATATTCAGCAGCTAAATTATCCTATTAAGTTATATCAAATGCTGAAGTCTGCCTTTTGGGGCTCTTCTGGGGCTGTTGCGCAGTGTAAGGAAAGGGTCTTTCTCCCTCTTCTTCCTCTCCCCAACTGAACAGAGAAGAGTAACCACCTTTTTGGGATACTGGCCAAGTGGAGAGATATACCTTAGAAATGTACACATGTGTGACACTTCTTTGACTACTCCGTGTGATAAAATTCATGTTTTCTTTTTAAAGGCATTTAAGAGTGAAGATATCACATAGTTTATGCAGCAGATAAGCAGTCTCTAGGTTACCTCAGTCCAAGCAAAAATAGCCCACAGGAAGTCAGTCAAAATTTATTCCAATTTCCATTAACATGTTGAATGTTAACCGTAACATTTAACGGTATCTTTAGCTTGTATAGGAACTGGACATTATACACAAACTATAAACACTGGAAGTAGTATTGGATATTACATCTCACCATACTCTATTCTGAACTGTAAATTGTTTGTTTCTGTGACTTTTTAAGCCTTCAGTATTCCTCACCAAATTTCCACATGTGTGAACAATAAAGAAATAAAGTGCTATTTTTCTAACTAAAATGGATTGTTGGAGAAATGAAAGAAGTCCTCTGAATGCTGGGGCCAACGGAAGGGGGCCTCTGTATACCAAAAAGGGAAAATGCAAGGTCATGAAGATATGAAAGCAATATGAAAAGGGAAAATTCTAGGCCACAGTCACAGGGAGGCATAAGTAATGGCCAGGATGTAGTTGCATCAGTATCCGCCCAGTATGGACTGGCCCCATCGCGTGAAAGATAACACCTGCATTAAGTGTAGAGTATCTGAGGTAAGATGAGGACATGGTTGAATATTATTTTTTTATTTATCAGAAAAGGAAAACTTGAGAAATAGTGGTGTATAGAACAATGAATTCTGGGAAAATTCGGGGAAAGTTCTGGAAGCGATGGGGTTGGACCATGCAAGACGTATGATGTAAGGGGTGTTACCATACAACCGTGTCATGTGCTTATTGGATGCGTAGGTTTAGCATATTTATATAATTTTAGATATAAGTGATTTTCTGTATTAGATTCAGTCACTCCCTGGGACCTGACTCAATTTGTTGTATTCTGCTCACTACTGAATGCAATAAACTTGCACTGCATCAGACTTCTGAAGACTTCGACTGCATTTTGAAACTTCGAATTAATTTTAAACTTAGCATAAGAAGTACAGCATTTAGTGTGAAGTAGGGACTCAGTCGTATCTGGCCCTGACCTGGGAGTCTCCCACAGGATGACTCATCTTGATGAAACTTCCAGCACTTAGAAGTAGGGTTTAACCAATAATTGGATGTGCCAGTACTTTGAACCAATGTGTGTGTGTATGCATGTATTTATGCATGTATGTGTATATATATATATATATATATATATATATATATATACATCAGTGGCATGCGATGGGTTTTTCATTTAGGCAAGCAGAAGTCAGGACACGCCCTGCACCAACACACAGATATACAGATATATACAGACTACAAATTCCAGAGGGCAGTCTGGTTATGATGTATGGTCATAAAACAGTATGTGAGATTTTAATTTTCAATTTTTTTTTGTCTGTTTCTATAATGGACCACTTCAGACACCATGTGTGTGGATATCTGCACATCTGTGTGTTGCGGTGGCATATGGGGGGTGTGTCCTGACTTCTGCTTGCCTAGGTGAAAAACTCACCGCATACCACTAATATAAACCTTTTTCCACAGTGTCTGTTATTGGCTCCTCAGTATCTGTTTAAACAGCAGTCCCACTTGGCAGCACAAGTTGTGCTCACTCTGGTGTCCATTCTAAAAACTGTTTACTTGGTATGTCTCATGTTCAAAGTCATTGCTTAGAGATGTGAGAGCTGCTGCCTCATGCAGGACAGCATGCAAACCTGTCTGTTTCAGCCACCTGGGTAAGTATGCCTAATGCTGTTCTCCAACACACTGTGCCGTTGAAGATGCACCTGTGGATTCTCCATGTAATTTGACATGCAGTATGCTGCTGTGCCTGCTAATTCTTTACCCTTCATTAACAAACCATCCAAGACACTAAGACCAAGCACCCAGACTAGTGAAATTCTGCAAAACTGTGTACAATGCACAGAGAAGCAAACTATAATGACTGGAACCGAATCATGTGGGTATACTCATGAAATCATTCAAGCAAAAAATTGTTTAAAAAAAAAAACTACCTTTCAAAACCTCCTCATCCAGTTACACTGAAAACAAAAGACAAAATAATAATATCGAAAACAATGCAGAGTCTGTCCTTTTGATATTACTGTTATGGTTACAAGCAAAAGAATCAAAATTGCATAGTGAGACTATTAAAAATATGTTGAGAGCTGTCAATTTCAATACATGATCTATTTGATTTGTTTATGCATAAAACATATCATAGTATCTGATTTGAATAGTAGTATCAAATTTGTATATTTCATACAGAAGGGTTTAAGCCATGAGGGTATCTACAACAGAACATTTCTCAAATGATGAATCACTTTCCTTTCAAAGTATCAAACCAAAACATCAAATGGGGGGAACAAATAGCAGCCAAACTTAAAAAAAAACAACAAAAAAAACCAGACAGATATTTACCACACAGTAAGGTACAGGAATAAACAGAGTTGTTTATAGCCTATTAAAACGCCTGTATTGCTTGTCACTTTAGTCAGAGGCAAAATGATAGAGACTGGCAGGGTAATTTATAGCATTGCCATTCAGTTATAACTTGGAGCAAAAGGGTTTACAAATTCTAGGTGGAGCATCCACCTAGAAACACTCCTGTGGTGGGACAGAGGAGGCGTAAGTCTCTTTGATGTGTGACATTTTCCATGCACCTCTGTAACACCGATGTAACTTCGAGATCTGATGGCATTGGACCAAACTTGATGCTGAGACAGGAAATCAGTATAATCTGTAATTAGCAGAGTGAAAATATGTTTGAGTTTCAATATTTTGCACGAAAAAGCACACTCTCTTTGGAGGGGCAAACCAAAAGCCACCCCACTAATATGAGCCAACCAATTGTTCTTGTAGCTGTTGTTTTTTTGTGAGTTCAGTTTTTGATGTTGTTTAATATACAGACCACTTTTCTAGTGACTCTCTCCAGTGAAGTATTGAGCTGTTAAAATCATACACACACCACACACACACATTCAAATGAAAACCACAGATCTGTTGTTCATACACAAACGACCCACAACCAACATATGAGCTTTTAACCTTAGTTCGAGGTTTGAGTCTGTAGTGTCAAAAACAAGGTTAAGCCAATTAACCTTCACAGGCGTCTAATTTGGAATTTCCCACTGCGCAGTATTGATGTATTGAAACGTGCCGTTGGTCTAGGTCATTCAAGGCAATACGGCAGCCTGAGAGATTCAAATAACCAGAGCCCTCCCTACCGACACACCCATCCCATAGCCACATAGTGTTTGACGGACGCTGACAGCACTTTACAGTATTCACCGTAGTCTGTGGACTACGCTCTGTCAACTTTCTATAACATCTCTTCCGGAAGATAGGAGCTATGGCGACACAAACAGATAGAGGCATACCTCTTAGTACGGTAAGTTATTTCTAATTCACATTTAGTTGTAACAACGGAGCAGTATTTTGTACGCGTATTGAGAAATTATTTTAAAATATGCATTTTCCGAAATTAATCGCATTTGCTGTTCTGTTTATTTCTGATTCTGTTTAGGCCTAGTTGTCCTGCAACGTCAATACAAAGTGTGTTGTCACAACAGTCAAAGTGATTTTTGTTTGTTTGTTTTAACGTTGCATAACTGGGGCACTCCATCGCACCAGCAAAAAGAACACGCTCAGAAACGCTCCTCTTTGATGTGGTGGTCTTGTCCGTTTTTCCCGCTATGCGCCAATCTAATACGCCGTTTCAAAATCCGCTGGGTCCAGAGTGGGGGCTTGCTTGAATAAAAAAATCGTGGTTTCGTTTTTTGGAAAACGAAAGAACAAATTGTACTTGGCTGAGGATTTACGCGTTTGGCCGCCGCAGTCTATGTTTTCGAACTGTATTTGTTATTTTAGTGCGTCGGTATAGGGCCAAATGTAGTTCTATGGTATCTGTTCCAGTTTTTGATTCAAAGTGCAGCACTATGAGCCAAAAGACAAGGTCGTGTTTACCAACTTTGGTTCTAAATATTTTTGTTCGTTCAGAGAAGCTTTTATGAATACACCTGTCATTCAGCCTACTCGATACCTGCCTCATTCCCCTCAACTCATTCCAAACTTCCAATATTTAGCGTTCTAAAACGTTTATCGTGAGATATGTGGGGCAATATTTAAGGAGGGGGATGTGGATTGTTGTCTTTCTTTAATTTTTTTTATTTTATTTTATTTTATTTTATTTTATTATATGTCACAGGTCACAGCTTTACCTCAATGTCATACGTTGAGTAGGCCTAGTTTGAACTCTAGTATTTAGCGGGAAGGACTTCTTAAGGTGTGGCTATGACATTTACCACGTTGTTAACCGTGTCTTCATCGGAGGTGCAGGTAACCATTACATAAAAACGTGACATGCTGTCGTGCAGTGCACTTGAAATGTATTCAAAAGCTACACTGACAGGAATGTCAGTGGAGAAATTAATGTGGAATGCAGAGTCAAACCCATGTAGAAGTGTGCTGAGTGTATGATACTACCCAGACTATTACACACTGGTCTCCAGTCTTTACTGTTGACACTTGGCAGGGTGGATCCATGAACTCAACCTACTTATGAAGAATCGTTATGACAAAGCCTCTGAACTGTGTTTGTAGGACCAGGTGGTGTTTTTACACCCCTTAGCTGTTCAATATTGTTGATTGCAAGCTCACTGGAGCTGCTCCTTAGCTGACAGGAGGGGAATCCATTCTAGTTCTCCTGTTGTACCCTATCTGTGGCAGGTACTGATGGGTTCTGTATTCTGTGATGCTCCTCTATTTGCCAGTGTTGTCCTGTCCTTTTGGTTCCCGGTCTGTGATAAGTGCTTGCATGATTTTTTTCTCTTGCAACCTCTTGTATTGAGAACATGTTTTGTTCAAAGGTTTACTGCTGACTGGGTGTTTTTTTGTGGGTGTTTTTTTTTTGTGTTTTTTGCATTTTTCTCCATTTTTGCTGTTTCAAATCACTTTTCCCCATTCCTCTTTTAAACTGAACTGTACCTTTATGTCTGTCCACCTGCTTTATGTAATAAGCAACAACAATATGACTCACTGTTTGTAGTAGTGATACAGTTTTGTGAACAGAGTGGTGCAGCGGGTAAATTGGCCATGGGGAGTTTATTTTGATTTTCATATTTAATCAGGACTCATCTGATCTCTCCTATTTCCACACTACAGCTCAGTCCAAAGTTCCTGCATTCAAACTCCACCAGTCACACTTGGGCCTTCAGTGCTATTGCCGAGCTCATTGGTGAGTCACACATTAAAGAAAAACTGCTTTTAATCTTAAACCTTTTAGATAAGAAAAAACATTGCTTATCTGGACTAAGGGTCTGATAGTGAAAACTCACATACACACATATATACACTAACAAGGAAACATAAATACACAATTTTATGACTGTGTTTGTATAACTTTAATGTTTGTATAACTTTAATGTAGTACACTCTCTTATTTTAAACAGGCTTCAGTCCACTTACAGAAAAAGAGAATACACAGTCTTGTATATGCACAAGGGATGCAACAGTACAAGTTCAAGTTCAAGTTCAAGTTCTAGTTTATTTAAAGCCCAGTATCACAGTTTACAGTCACAGAGGGCTTTGCATGCCCACAGGTTTACAGTAAACAAAGCAGACAAAACAAGACGGCACCCCCTAACTTAATCCTCATAGCGGGTAAGAAAAAACTCCCCAAGAAACCCAGATGTTATAGGGCAAAATGGGACAAATCTTGAGATGGACCACAGAGAGAGGAGACCCCTTCATGGCCAGACAGGTGTGCAATAGGTTCCAACCCAGTGAGCAAATTGCAAACAATACAGAAATAATGTAAATGAAAACACAGTAGCAGACAGAAGAAAGAGAACAAAAGCAGCAGGGGGGTTGACCCGAGGTAGGCAACACAGCCACAGCAGCGCAGGAAGATAACCAGCAACGAAGCCACAGCAGCCACCAGGACGAGGGAGATGACAATGATGAGAAAGATGACAGGGGGCGATGGAAAGGACAGGGGGATGGGCAGGTGGGGGGGGCACACCTGAGAGGAAAGCAGCCACATTCATACAAGTCACTCATGTTTGAACATATGAGACACAAACATGCAGAAGATGTGGGAGGAAGAGGAAAACATTAGTCGGGTATCAGGACTCAACAAAATAGATAAAGAATATAGTGTATAAAAGCAGCATAGCTAGTGGCTGTGTTGGGGGCGCCATGTCCACACAGTGAGACACAGACATCAACCACTCACGCAGACAGAGGAGAAAAGGTTAGTTACAGAAAAGCAACATGGTCAAGACAAGAAGCAGAAGGGAGGGTGAAGAGGAGAACTGGGAGAGGCATCTAAACCAGTAGAAACAAAACTAAACTATGCCAGGAGAGCCTGCAGCAGAGTTTGAGCCTCCCTTGATGGTCAGTTCGAAATTGTATTGTGGGAGAGACTCCCAGGTCTGGGCCAGATATGACCGAGTCCCTCTCCACACTGAATGCTGTACTTCTTATGCCGAGTTTAAAACAAATTCCAAGTTTTCAAAAAGCATTCAAAGTCTTCAGGAGTCCGATGCAGTGTAAGTTTATTGCATTCAGCAGTGAACAAAATACAACAAACTGAGTCAGGTCCCAGGGAGTGACTGAATCTAATACAGAAAATCATGCCCTTATATCTAAAATTTTACCTGCATGCTAAACCTATGTAACCAATAAACGCATAACACGGTTGTATGGTAACACCCCTTACATCATCGGTGTTTTGCATGGTCCAACCCATTCGCTTCCAGAAATTTCCCCAAGTTTTCCCAGAATTCATGATTCCATACGCCATTATTTCCGAAGTGTCCTTTTTTGGTTAAATAAAAAAATAATATTCAACCGTGTCCTCATTTTACCTCGGATACCCAACCATGTCCCCAATTTCACCTTAGACACTTTACCCTTAATGCAGGTGTTAACTATCGAGCATTGGGCTTAATGCAGGTGTTAACTATCAAGCGTTGGGCTAGTCCATGCAAAACGGATGCTGACGCAGCTGCATCCCAACCATTGCTTATGCTTCCTTATCACTATCCTAGATTTGACCCTTTTTATGTTGCCTTCATGTTTTGCTGTCCTTGCATTTTCCCTTTTTGGTATGCCGAGGCCCTCTTCCGTTGGCTTTCAACTTTCAGAGGCCTTCTCCCATTTTAGAGGCCTTCTTCCATTTCTCCAACAGTATTATCCATAAGTTAGAGAGAACAAATGAGTCTTAAGTTTAGTTTTAAAGGTATCAAGAGAGTTTGCCTCTCTGGTCTCTTTAAGTGGACCATTTCAGAGTAAGGGAGAGCGGTAGGCAAAGGCACAGTAGCCATCAAACTTCTTATTAACTCTTGGAACAACCAATAATCTAACCAATAATATAATGCCGGCACAAGCCCATGAAGAATATTATATGTTAATAAGAGGACATTAAAATCAGCCCTGGCATGAATTTGGGAGCCAGTGAAGGGAAGCCAGGACAGGTATAATGTGGGAAAATTTCCTCATTCTGGTCAGGATTCTGGCAGGAGCATTCTGGAAAAGCTGAAGACTTCTGGTATTAGAGGCAGGCAGACCAGAGTACAGAACATTGCAGTAGTCAAGGCGAGATGTGACAAATGCATGAATAATGGTTTCTGCTTCAACCATACTTAGCGTGGGCCTAATTGTGATGATATTGCTGAGGTGATCAAAGGCTGTTTTGGTTGTGTTCTTGATATGAGTGACTAGCGAGGGACTAGAGTCAAAAATCACCAAGGTTTTTAGCTGTAACAGTACACATATGCTTAATGTGCAGCCTCCAGACCATGGTTTGATTTGCATACTCAAGTCAGTAAATTTCTTCTGAATGTAACGTAACGATTCAGCATCACAAATACACGCAGTCTGCAGGTTACACTGTATGCCAAGGCCTGAATAATATGGACGCCTGTAAGGAAGCTGAAAGCATGGTTCATTTAAAATTTAGGACCTAATAATGTGTCTTCTTAAACAAACAGTAGTTAGGAGTTTTTCTGAATGATTTTTTGTACAGCATTGGAGGTCCTTGAATGATTGTTATCCCATTCATTCCAGATTCTTGGTACTTTTAGCATTAGCATCATTAGCTGTAACTACAACATAATCTGCAAAGAACTTTCAGTTGGTTGTTTCGTCTAGATTTTGAACTCTGCCCAACAAGTCTGTAGTTGCTCCAGTGTTCCAACTTCAAAAGCCTTATACAGTATTTCCAAATAAGTTTGTTTTCAGAGATTATGATATATTGCAGGGGAGTGATTATGAAAAACTGATTCAAAAATTTAAATTATAAATATTATGATAAATGTATTATAATTTGTTTATTGTTATATTTCTTTTTTAAGTATGTGTTATATCAAATAGCGTTCCCACCTTTTTTTGCTTCACAGATAAAATGTGTTACTCTCTCCCATAGTACATTGTGAAATGGCATCATAGTAACACACTTTTCCTATTTAAAATAAACAAATAAAATGTTCACGGACATATCCCTATCACTAGAGAGACATTATTAATGAATACGTGGTAAAATAGGGAACTCCATTTCACTGACTGGGTCATTCCATGCCATCTCACCCAGAATTCAGAGCCTTTCCCTGTTTATGTCATGGATTTTCTAAAAAAAAAATTGTGTATAAACTTCTATTAAATTCAGGCGCCCTTGCAAAATCCTCTACTCCAAATAATTTTTTAGTTGTTGATGAATGTTTTACAGTAATCAAATGAATAAAAATAAATGATTTTTTAACTGAATGAACAATCTTTCATTTTTCAAAAATTAATATCTGTAATAGTTGTAATTCTTGCAACCATATTTTGCTTCTGTGTACTATTAATATAGTTGTATCACATCTAGACGTTACTTGGTCCTGCATAAAAAGTTGAGCGCCACAGATCTTGCTAAATGTAGCTTAGGAGCTGAAAAACCGACCTTTTAAGGTATTTTGATTGTATATTTTCCCAAGAAGTATTATTTTAATTTCCTTTAAAACTTTTTATGGGGAAGTGTGTTGGAGAAATAAAGATTGGTCTTTATGCAATAGCAGGGGAAAGGTGCAAAAGTCATGATGATCAGGATGCACCAGTATCAGCCTAGCATGGCCTGGCTCCATTGCTTAGAGCAAGACCATGTTTCATGAGTGAGTCGTCTGAGGTTAGCTGAGGCCAAGGTCAAGTAATTTTCCATTAGTCAGAAGGGTGAAACCCGAGAGATAATGGTGTATAGAATAGAGAGTTCTGGAAAGTTTTGGAAATAATGGTGTCTGTACAGGTGGGTGGAGAATATAAGATGGTGTGACTAATGATTATCCTGTATGCTCATTGGATGTCTATTCTTAGTACTTTGATAAGAATTAGAATATAAGTAAGTGATCTTAGAGGGTTGATTCAGTCACTCCTGGGACCTCTAGCAGTTTGTTGTATTCTGCTTACAAGTGAATGCAATAAACTTGCACTGCATCAGACTCATCGAGGCTGTTTTTGAGACTTAGAATTTCATTGAAGATATAGTATTGAAGAAAGGCATAAAGTTCAGTGTTGTGACCCAGTCACATCTGGCCCAGACTTGGCAGTCTCTCCCACAAGTGTTAATATTCATTGCGGATATATAAAAATTTAAAGATGTTGTATTACTCCGTCATTTAATAATTTTTTGAAAATAGCTAATTTTTCATACTTTTCACTGGCTATAATATTATATTCAGTGGTTTTATTTCATCGGTAGATATTTGTACTGTGTTGACTTCAAAGTTTTCTGTGTGATACTTATTTAGCCTGTTTTTCATTGGGTTCAAGAAATCATTCGGGTGAAAAATTATTTATTTTTTAGTAATTTGATGACTGTAAAACATTCAGCAACAACTGTTTACATGAAGACATGTTGCAAATTATCCTTAGGGTTTCTTGGATGTTCATTGCAAATTTCAAACCAATCCAGTGAAAAGTAAGCAATTGGTGAAGCTTATAATACACATACAAAGAATCGCAAAAATGATGAAATTTAACTCTGAGGGCCAAATTCATAACTAAAAAAGTGTTTGGAGTAGAGCTATAGGATTTTGCAAGGTTCCATGATTTTAATAGAAATTTTCACACGAATTTTTTCAAGAAAATCCATGACATGAACTGGAAGGCCCTAGATGAGTTTGTATGGAATGACCCTAATATATAACAGAGAAGGCGTGGATATTGCTGTCTAAGTGAAGTGGACAGCCTTGTACTGTCATCATGACAAGTTCTATCTGATTCTGAGGTGGGACTGTAGCTCATAAATAGACTTACTAGCCAACAGTAATTCATTACCTCTCTGGCTTGTCAACCCTGGACCATTTGTTAAAAAATGATGTTATCTTCTACTCTGTCATGTTTAAAATGACATGAACTGGCATCATAGGCTGCTAGTCAGCCATCATTATTTTCACTATAAAACAAATCAGGGCTAGCTGTATAGGCTAGCTATCTCTCACTCCTCTGTCAGTGACAGTGGGTCACTGCAATGGTCCAGATTGACAAGAATCGTATTGCTGGCCGTAACATCTGAAGTTACAATGTCGAATCTGGAAGGGCATGCCAGCACACAAATCAGACACTGTGGCAGGTACTGTAGCAAGTTACATTTATTCTTTCTACCGCCTAGCAGACTGTGTATCCACAGAACCTACATCAGATAAAACAAGAAGTTTTCAGGTTGATCAAAAAAAGAAAAAAAATCCCTGGGACAGTTTGTTTATTTTAGACTGCTGGGCAAAAACAAAAACAAAAAAGTCTCAGATGGCACACCTCAGACTTAGATAGGCAGGAAAAGCCATGTTAATGTATAGAGGTCCTATACACTTGCCTCATAAATCATCGCTACTCTTGAATTATCCAGAATTCGCATTCTTTCCACTTTCTTGCTAGGTGTTTATACACTGGTATGAATATATTGTTTTGGTTTTTTTTGTATTGAAACATTATTGTCTTAGTATAGCTGATTAGCCCAAATCATCTAAATAATTCAAGAAAGTCAAGTAATTAAGTGACGAATCACTATACACTATCTGGTTAATCAGTCTTACTGTCTTAATTTTATCTGTTGATGAGTTGCTGTATTTGTCAGTTTTCATGGTTTTAATAATACCTCAAAACATGAATATATATCACTAATTCAATGGAATTTTGTTGTCCTTTTTCCAGACAATGCATATGACCCAGATGTGAATGCGAAGCATTTTTGGATTGATAAGACATTGATCGAAGACCAGGACTGTCTCATCTTCATGGATGATGGAGCTGGTATAGACTATCAGAAAATGCACAAAATGTTGAGGTAGGACAAAGGAAACATTGGAAAAAATGTATTATTACACAAAGAAAATCAGTGAAATCCTCAATCCTTTTGAAACTTTCCACTAGTCTGCATGTTACAGACCCTCTCTTTTTTATCTTTCCTGCAAGTCCTACCATCCCACTCTTCCAGCAGTCTTCTTTGTGAAAATGATGATCACACTTTCATATTTCCTCCACTTTTAATTTTTTCAATTCTGCACCTCTTCCCTCCACTGCATCTCACTCTCTTTCATTCTTGTTTTCTTACACTCTTACAGCTTTGGCTTCAGTGACAAGACGACAATAAATAAGGTTCAACCAATTGGCCTCTACGGTAATGGCTTCAAGTCAGGCTCCATGCGACTTGGGAAGGACGCCATCGTGCTTTCTAAGACAGGGGACTCCATGTGTGTAGGCCTGCTGTCTCAGACATACCTAGAACAAATAAAAGCTGAGAACATCGTCATCCCCATCGTCACCTTCAAACGGAATAATCAGAACCAGTGTATCCATGCTCAAGGAGAGACTGGGAGGGATGAGTGGAGCTTAGAAATCAATTTACTTACTGTAAGAGATATGGAAAGAGATGGGATGGTTCTAAGGTAATGAAGCTTAGAAGGAGTACAGAAGAGAGAGGAAAGTCTGTTGTCAAGTCTGATCAATGCAGAATTTTGTATGTTTGCTCAAAATTTGTGATAGGCTATTGATATATCCCAGGATTGCTGAAATGTGTGCCAGTCACATCTTGACGTATAGGTATTCCTGCTTAACTGCTAATAACTCCATTTCAACTCTGTTGAGTTATATATATTGAGTATATATAAGGGTGTATATATATATGGGTCACTGTGGTGTATGACTGTAACATAGATTATCTGAAATTTTCGGTAGTCTATCTTAGTCAAAATTACACCATTGCAAAGATTATTACCTTGGTCCTTAACCTGTAAACCAGTTCAAGCCCTTCCAGAGCATGCAGCATGCCTAAGTGAAATTCTGAAGTACTCTCTGTTCAAAGAGGAAAAAGATCTGCTCTCTGAGCTCCAGGCCATAGATACTCCCTACCATGCCTCAGGTGGAACAGGAACACGCATCATCATCTGGAACCTCCGCAGGTAAGAACACAAGTTTAATAAAGATGGACACAAAGGAAAAAGAGAGAGAGAGTGTGTTAACATGTGAGTATCTTCTCCATGATCCTGAGCCATGATTCATTAATTCTTATTTTCCAGTGTGTGAGAATGAGAGAAAAATGGAAAGATGTTTAGGTCTACCCCAAAGACTCTCAGCCCCTGGCATAAACCACTAACTGAAGTATGAGTATTTGTGTCCAGGAATATGACACATGACAAATTTTCTTCTACTGACAGAAGAGCAGGACAGGAGCTGGAATTTGACCTAGACGCTGACCGCTATGATATCAGAATTCCAGCAGACGTGTTAGAAAATGAGAGGAGGAATTACAGACAACCAGATCGCATTATGCAGTCCATCCCTGAGAGTGACTATTCTCTGCGGGTGAGATGACTAACTTTTCATTGCTTGAATCACATTTACCAGTCTAACATAGAATCATGAGACCTGATTAAGGCAAGTGATGTAGCATCATTCGTATTATCTCAGCAATTAAATAGTCAAACTAATCACAGTGCTTTTAGTGGTGATCAGCCCTGTTTGCCTGCGTGCGGACGGGCAACAGTGACAGAACTGCAAGGGAATTAGCAGATGTAGTGCTGTTATTTTAGCCAGTACTTTACTCTTTCATATGATTGTAAACAAGAGGTTTAAACATAGAATGACCATATATATATATCAGTTATGATTTGGTAAATTACATTATAGATAGAAGGTTGTGGGTTTGATTCCTGAGCTTGACTCCACCAATATGTCTTTGGACAAGTTTGCTCACACGACACCTGACTTGGGAAAAACGAGAGGTCTCTGTGAATAAGATTCTGCTGAAGCATAAATGTAAATATAGGTTTACTCCTCTTTGTGTTTTTTGTATGTGTGCTGTGTTTGAATCAGGCATACTGCAGCATCCTTTACCTGAAGCCGAGGATGCAAATCATTATCCGGGGCCAGAAGGTGAAGACACAGCTCATCGCTAAGACTCTGGCCTGGGTTCGAAAGGATTGTTATAAACCCGTCTTCCTTAAGGTATCCTTAGACTGGCGCCCTGCAGATAAATCAGCACAAGTATGGCTGAGGGATTGAGAGGGGAAAAGATAATCAGGATAGGGAAAAACCAAAGCAAAAGATTGTCCCCTGTCTTACATCTTTTGTCTCAGGAATTGCACATAAATGTGAGAAAAAGAGTGACACATCAGATATGCATCAAATGTTTATCATACAGTGCATATATCAAGAGCAGTCATTATTGAACTCACCAGATGACAAGCATGTTTCCTGCACGAGCTGGTATTCTCTGATGGTTTAGAGTCCTTAAGTCAAATTTCCAGAGAGGTCTTCGGATCATTTTTGGCTACAACACCAGGAGCAAAGAGCAATATGGCATCATGATGTACCACAAGAACCGACTGATCAAAGCCTACAAACGTGTCGGCTGTCAAATCAAGGTGTGTGCCTGTGTGTGTGTGTGTGTGTGTGTGTGTGTGTGTGTTTATGTCTTACGTTGTAAGCTTGCACTGATGTAATGGACCTTCAAAAAGTAGCTCATTGTAACCTAACTGTAGACTCACACATTCATATTCCTCACAGTGTGTATCACAGAAAGGATGGCGTGTCTCTGAGTTTTGTTTTTAAATCATATATTTGCATGAGCACATAGGTATTTTCCTATACCATACAGAGCCTTGCGTGGGTGAGTGCTGAGTGAGAGTTAATGTACAAACATTTGAAATGGACTTGCCTGCATTACTTGCCCTTTGGTTATATCACAGACATCTTTAAATCTTGGTATAGACCAGTGTGATAACTTCATTAGGTCCATGATAGGGTTTGTTATGGATGTTGTTAGCATTGCCTTCAGCAAGTGGATTTTTTCCCCCTTTCAAAAGTTTCACATTAAATTTCATCTCATAAATTGTCAGGTCAGAGCACGTGTCAGGGAACTCTGATCCATGCTCAGCTTTCCACACTGGGTTTAGAATTGCATTTGTCATCCACATCAGCCAACCCTTGCTTGCTTTTGAATGCACAGAGAGAACATGTGCAAAGATTAGTCAAGGAAAGGCACGGTCTTATAGTACAGAAGTGCCTTCTAAATCTGTGCCAGTTAGGTGATGATTTACTCTAGGGCAGAATTAAGTATATAAGGCTTTCATCCAGGCATGTTATGCTCTCATTGAGATGCTTTACGATGAAGAGGCTCACGAGATCCTGGGAAACTTAATAATCCAACTTAAAGCCAAAAGGCAAGTGAGACAAGCTGCCTCCTCAGACCAAAATGTTTTCAATGAAAGAGGACCTGATCAGCTTGTAAAACAAAATGTTTTCCTTTGAGTTCCAAAATGTTCCACAGAGCATAATTCTCTGACAGAAATCTTCAACTTTCCTTCCTTGTAATTTGCCATCTTCAAATGTTCAATTAAAAATTTTTTGTCAGACACTGAGATATATAACATCAGATGGCAAAACTCACTGCTGTTCTGCTGTTCAGTGCTGTGCTCACTGTAATTCCTTTGTTATTTTGATTCAGTGCGAGACATCTGTTTTGCAGCTTTTTTTGTTTATAAGAGCAGTATTTAGTTTTGTTACTTTGAACTAACTTCTGTCCACTTCTGTCACTGCCAGGCCAATAACACAGGAGTGGGAGTCATTGGTGTAATCGAATGTAATTTCCTCCAACCAACACACAATAAGCAGGACTTTGATGACACAGAGGAGTACAGGTCTGTTTGACTGACAGCTTCTCCTCAACATATGTATTTTGAAGTTACGAAAAGGATAATTTTAGCAGTATTTAATGAGTAGATAGCTGAACGTTTTAATGTAGGGGTGGGTGTGATACGTTGTTGATATTAAGGAAGCTCCTTTATTTTTGGTAAATGCTCTGCTATCTAAATATAGCTTTATTCTGTTTGCTGTACAGGAAAACCATTGCCAATGTGGCGATAAAGCTGGAGGAGTATTGGAAAGAAATGCAGCATAACAGACGAACAGAGAACCCAAACTCCACTCTGCCTGTCGAGGACATACAGTAAGTTTCCACATGCAGTGGCAATGTGGCAAATAATGGCCTGAGTGTCCAGTACCATTCAGTTAATCTTACCTTTGTACATAGTCAACCTTCTTTCAGTTATTTGACACAATTTTGTGTCTTTTTAGCAGCTAATGCGAATGAAGCTGTGTCTCTTCTAATGCAGATGTGTGTCGTATATCTGGGTCTCGCTTTCTGAATCCCAGCCATAGCTTTTGTGTTGCTATCTTTCCATGAGTGTCTAAGAGAACAGATCTGGCCATGCAAACAGTCAGAGTGAGAGCAACCATGACCCAGGGGAACACAGCTGACTGTTTTCTGTCAGCTAGGGTCTCTCTCTGTCTTGTTGTTCAAGGGATGCAAGTGATGCTGATGCTGTGATTGGCATCATAAGTGTCAGAGATTTGTTGCATATAACTGGATATAGAGAATATAGGAAGATGAGAATTAGGGAAAAAAATGATAAAAAACTGAAGACTTGAATAAAGGTAATATGGAAATATACTTAGGTTTTGTTAGTGATTTGATAATCTTTTGTTTATGTACAAATTTGAATGTCTGTCTGTGTGTGGTCATTTAGGAAACGTCCAGACCAGAACTGGGTGCAGTGTGACAGTTGTCGTAAGTGGCGGAAACTTCCAGATGGTATCAATACAGATAAGCTTCCTGACAGGTGGTTGTGCCCCATGAACCTAGATCCCCAGTTCAGGTAAGCTGAGACTGGAGTGGCTCTCTCTCTCTCTCTTTCTCTTGTTTTAGTTTGTGTGTGTTTGTGTGTGTGTGTGTGTGCATTTAATAACTGTTTGGTTTTTTCAGGTCTTGTCAGGCCCCTGAGGAGCCAGAAGATTCTGATGATGAGCAGCGGCCATACCAAAAGACTTATAAACAGCAGTGAGTTGAACACACACACGCACACACTTTATTTCAGTCTTAAAGACAGTAAGGTCCGCTGCTCCTAACACTGCTCCCCGATCAACATTAACTGGATCAGTTAGATTTCCTATATTCTTATTAGTTACCAGACAATCAGAGGAAGAGAGGGACAGACACTGAAAACACAGAGATGGGCTGTATTGTTAGCAATGAATCTTCACCCTGTCTGTATGAAACAGCCTGAACAGGGCTAGAAGCAGTGGCTATAATGAGCACTGACTGACACAAAACTGAACTGTAAATGACGTAACTATGAAAGGAATTAATAACTGAAACAAACTGAACAGAATCAATAACCGATTTATTGGGATTGTTGTCTTATGTCAACATAGCTATGAACGTGATGTATTCATTATTCATTAAGTCGCATCTGCCAAATGAATAATTGTAAATGATCTAACAATTTTTAATCTGTTTACAATACAGTGTCATTAAAATTTATGACACAATATGCAAATTAGTAAACTATTTTACAGTAGATGACTGCATCTTCAGTATGAGGCTGGTTTTTTTTTTAATGTTTCACAGAGAAAACATAAAAAATGTCACAAATGCTTTGTGAGTGTGTCTTAGACAGCCGTGATCTGAAACACTACATGGCAAGATGACAGTCAGTATCTCAAGTAGATGGACTGGTCTCAAATAATTAGAAATAGCTTTCTACTATAGTTGTTACACTGTATGCTGAACGTTTTCTTCTTCTTCTTCTTCTTTACAGCTTAATTACATATTACATGATCATATTGTTGTTGCTGCTTATTACTATTCTTCTTATTAATATATCTTATCACCACACTGTTCTTGTACAGCATATTGTTATTGTTTATTACCAAAGTACTTTCTACTGAATTTGTTATTACCATAAGTGCAGCTTAACTTCATGGGACCTGCTTTTAAGAGTTACTTGTTTCCCTCTTTTTAATTATTACTTTTTACCATGTTTGTTTTCTTAGAACATGTTGGTTAATGACTGCATTGTAATATAAAACATTGCCTTGCTTACAGGAAGAAGTTAACTATTTTCTCTGCCCCATTAAGTTATAATTGGGGTTAAGCTGGTTACACTGGTTTGTTTATGATTCTTCTGTGAGATGCACCAGGACATCATATTTTTCGAATTTTAATATAGAATAGTGTTTCCAGAGTGATGTTAGTTTAGTGATTTTAGGTTGTTTTTAATGGGATTTTACACATATTGTTAACATGTTCCATGTAAATGTTTTTGTCGTTTCCTTATGCTAAATATTGAAATCTGTCATGTTTTACATGTTTATAGACATACATTTAATACATTTGAACTTTCCTTTTATACTGCAGTCCTTCAAAATAATCAAAATAATATTTATAGTAATGTTCTCTCTTACACAGGGAGAAACAGACTAAGGCGCAGCAAGAGAGAAGTATTCAACAGGTATTATGTTTGTGTGTGTGTGTGTGTGTGAGAGAGAGGGAGAGAGAGGTAACAGCATCTGTGGCATAGAAGTCAAAGGGAAAAATCCCACAAATCTTAAAGTTCACCCTCAAAGTTACCATCGTCAGGAATACCCGTTATTCATGGGAAAAGATGTAGCAAGACAGTGTGAGTAATGAACTTAACATCATGTTCTTGCCTTTTATGTGTATTAACAGGCTTTCAGTCTGAAACAAATGTATCGCACATGTTAGTGAAGTTTAGTCTTGAAATGTTGATATCTTCAATGATAAACAGATTATTTTTCACTCTGCACTAATCCTTGACAACTTTTGTCCTTAACTAAAATTCCTAAAAATAAAACTGAAATTGTAATAAACTAAAACGAAACAGAAATGAGTCTATGAAATAAAAACTAAATTGAAACTAATGAAACCACTGGTGAAACTAACTAAAATTAAACAGAAATTCAGATTGAAATAAAATAAAAAAATAAAAACGAGTTTTAAAATGGAAAACTATCATAACCTTGGTAGTTACAAACATCTAAAAGATAAAGTATGACTAGTCTGTCTTCCTTCATGTTTAGTGCTGATTGACAGTGCTATTTCTCTCTCTCTCTCTCTCTCTCTCCATAGCAATTGAGAAAGGCTTCAACTATGGCTACCACCAGCTCAAGCCCTTTCAGATGTAGTAAGATCCTCTCTCCAAACTGATCAGGTTTATCTATGTGTTTGTGTATATGTTAGTGTTATTATTATTGGTGTTGAACAAAATATTTGATTTTTCTTCTTGTAGCTCGCAGTCCTACTAACCGCATGCCCATCATCTCAGATGTGACTTCCCTTGCCACAACTCCAAAGAGGTGCACGTCTCTCTTGTTCTCTTTCTTTCTCTCTCTCTCACTCTCTCACTCTCTCTGTCTTTGTGTTTGGTTAAAATATCACTCTTGATTCAGCTGTTAGTGGGCTTCATTCTGATATACTAAAATATAATCATACAGGAGTGATAAGTCTAAATTACTCAGATGCACTAAGTGTGTACCATTGAGATGTGAGTGAGCTGGAAGACAGTAAGCATGTTAAATATCTCAGGAGCAGAACTGGTAGCACTGAGAATCTACACTGTTGAACGCATTGCCTGCTTTTCATTGTTCCACTGATTAAATATATGTCTGTCATCTCTTTCTCTGTCTCCCAGGAGAAAGAGAGGTGGAAGGCCTAGCTGGGGAAGAACAGAGATAAAGAGGTTGAGACAGAGTAATGCTGCCCACATCGCTGTCACTGAAACCCCTTCGTCATCTTTCACCACACCTGGCACCCCATCAACACCGATTGACTGTGATGATGGCGATGATGATGCTGATTATGATGATGATGGTGAGGATGAACATGAGGAAGATGATGATATCATCATAATTGAGGCAAAAAGCACACCAAAATCCAAGCAACCAAAAGACTTTGACATCTCTAAGGTGAAGCCAGAACCCAGGGAAGATGGGTATGACATGGCGATGGAAACAAGCACCGCCATGGAGACTAATATTGCAGAGGCTGCTTGTCCCCCATCCTCATCAGCTGATCAGCAACACATAGCAATTCAGACAGACAAAAAAACCGTCATGAAGGAGGAACAGGAGAACGAGGAAAAGAAGACAGCAGAAGATGAAAGAAGAGACATAGGAGGAGAAAGAGATGAGGAACATATGAGTACAGGAGACCAAGAGAACAGGGAAAATGAGCTAGAAAGGACAGAATTGCGAATACAGGGACAAATGGACAAAGAAGAGAGCAGCATGAACAGTAGTGATACTCAGAAAAAGGACTTCAGACAAACTCGCCAAAACACTGAAGCGGCAAAAGAGGAAATGACAGAGAGAGAAGTCACCGTAAAACCTGAACCCTGCGAGGATGGATTTGAGGAGCGAAGGGAGGGGCCAGCTGGACGGGACTACCTGACAGTGGAACAGCAGAGGGAGAGCAGGGGTGTGACAGCTTTCTGTGGAGACGGGCAGACTGGGCAAGGCCTTGGTCTGAGTCAGATTGCACTTGTAGACCTCCAAAGGCAGCAGGATTCTCTACTACAGCTTCTGGAGACAACATCCCAGGAGAGAGATGACCTCAGGAAACAGATACATGCTCTCCAGCAGCAGTTAGAACAGCTACAGAACAGGGATAGGAACAAGCACTGCCATCAGAGCACACAGACAGATGGTACTGAAGACTACAGATCACTGTACTTGCAGATGAAAGAAGAGATGGAACGGCTGAGGCGCGAGAGGGATGAGCTGGTGCGAGAAAAGACAGAGAGGGATGTTCATCTCCAGGGGAAGAGAGAGAGTAATCGATGGATGGGAGCTGAGTTGAATGGAGTGGTGAATTTGATGAAGGAAGATGACAATACTTCATCCAGTGATGACCTATGTCTTCAGGTGGACTGCCTGCTGAGAGAACTGGACCAGTGCCAGAGCAGTCGAGAAGACTTGAAGGCCAAGGTGGGTGGATAGACATACCTTTACCCTTACAGTGAGTCCCGCTACACATACTTAACCTTTTAATCACAGACACAAATGCATATATATACCTACACTCTCATTATGTGCATCCTCCCTCATCCCTCTTGTGCTCACACATGCTTTGTATAACACATACTCTCTCTCTCCCTCACTTTCTCCCTGTTTTTCTGTCTCTTTCTCTCACTTTCTGTCTCTTTCATTATGCATATACACTTAGTTGGGAAGCTTGGAGATGGAGAGAAACAGTCTGCTATCTGAGTGTGAATGTCTCCGGAAGAGCCTGCATGAGCTGAAGGAGAGAGAGCAGGAGACAAGAGTAGCAAGAGAGGAGGGGGGTCATGGTGGGGTTGTCAGTGATCAAGAAGGGAGTGAAACAGACACAAGCAGCCCTTCTTTGCTGTCTGGACTGCCAGACTGTGGTAGTTCCACAGACGCACCCCAAAAAGAGCCAAACGTAGCCAGAGAGCCTGGACAAACGCCTGACAGACAAGTGAGCAATGTGGGGGGAGGAGGAGGACCAGAAAACAGTCCAAACTCCACCAATCCTGATGACTGTGCATCAGACGCTCAGAGGTTAGTTTGTCAGCTATGAAAATGTGAATACAGAGTTACAGTCGTTTGCCCTGCACGGCACACTCACACCGACTTGGACTTACAGCTTTCTGAGATGCTGTTTCTGACTCTCTCTCTCTCTCTCTCTCTCTCTCTCTCTCTCTCTCTTTCATTCACTGTCACTCTCAGACTAAGGGAACTGAGATACAATGTAGCTCGTCTCCTGCTCACGTTTGTGCCAGCTCTGGAACTGGACCAGGTAAACTATGACTGTGATGTGATTGAGGAGATTCTGATGCAGGTTCTAGATGACATCTCTGCCCCCTCATAGTGCTGCTGCCATGCTAAGGTCTACCACTTCCTTCCTGTTCTTTTCAAACATCAGCACCTTAATGCACTTCTAGTCATTTTATTCATTAGGCTAGTGATCACATGTGTGTTTAAAAGTATTGCCTATATGAAAGTCATAAGTTAATATTGATCTGATTTGAAGTGTAAATGAAAGAAGAGATGCAATTAAATGGGATTTAGTTCAAATTAGTGTTTACCTATTTTTGTTAAAACAATTGATACTGTATAACATCACATTAGGACATATATTAAATGGATAAATCATTATAAAATGCATGATTAATTGTAATTTATACAACAGCTGGTTCCAGTAGAGTAATTTGATTGGATAAGAGCATTCCAAAGAGTGCTGATAAAGAGTATAGCAACACTGGGACGTTTTACTATTATGTATCACTTCGCTTTACAGACATTCTGATGCAATCATTGCTTACACCAGTGCAAACTTAATTCGCATTTCCATGTATGATAAAAAAGAACCTAGCTAACCTGCAGTTGGGTATGATAAACAATAGCTAGCTAGCAAGTCTACCATATATCTAGCCCATCCATGTATGCTAAAAAGTAGCTCGTTGACCTGTAATGGGCTATGAATAAAAGTGGCTATAGCTAGCCTTTACATGTAAGATAAAAAAGTAGCTGGCGAACCTACTGTTGGGTATGAAAGAAAGTAGCTAGCTAGCTTTTTCGTCCATAATAAAAAGCAGGTAGCTAGCTGTTGTATAAAATCAATATCACGCTTGAGGTCATGCTGTTAAACTGTATATCAGCATGGCTGTTATTATCTGCTGATATACAGTATAACAGCACTCCCTCTCATGTGATATTGCTTAATTATTACTTGTATTCACCAAAAGTGTCCTCTAAATTTCTTATTTTTGTAACTATTTTAGCAGAGCTGCATTCCATGTGTAAGATGCAGCACTGCTAAAACAGTTATAAAAATAACAAACTAAGTTTGTCTAAATTTTGAGTCTCATATCTTTAATCTCTTGTTTTAATAATTCCAACATTGTTACTATTTGTTTACTTTTCTTTTTTAGAATTGTTTACAACATGAGAAAAATAACAGTTGATTTTTCTTTTTATGAAGGTATTTTATTTCTATATGTGGATTCATAGATGTTGATAACCTTCTACTCAGGGTGAAGTTGCAAACCAAACTTTATAGATTTATTGCACTGTGTAATGAAAGTATACAGAAGGAGGTGTTCCATATTTCAGTACCAATGTATAGGATTGTTTATTATGTAGTTTTTACTCTTGGTTTTGCAGGAAGGGATCTGTAGCAGGATTAACTAGTTTTCTTTTTTCTGGTCCATATATTCAAGAAAGCACTTGTTTTCAGTATGAGTTACTGGTTTAACTGAATGTCTTTTAAAAGTTATCCTACATTGTTTAACTAATGTAATGTCTGCTTAAAACAAAACAAAACAAAAAACCTTTTGTGCTTTCAAGTGTTAAAGACTTAAATAGAGATGGAAACTATTAATGCAATATTTAAAAGTATACAGGAGTTGAACAGTAATGTGTGTGTACATATGTATATTTACATGTACAATATATGTAGTATATATGTTTACACAAGTTGTCACCTAAGGGTCATATATGTTTTATATTATGCCAAAATTGCCCGTTGTTGATATTCTTGCATTCTGTAATAAATACCAATTTTCTACTGCTTTATTATCCATTTGCCTTTATTAAGCCGTCATTACATTTTAATGTAATATGGGTACATATGTAGTATGTAAAATGTATAAGCTTTTGGTAAATGTAGGCTGACATTATGAGGGTTCCACTGTTTGGCCCCCATGACTGACCTACTTGAAACAGCTATGTTGGACTTGTACTGTTCTGAGAAGGCTGTGGAAATGAGGGCAACTGCACTGATAGCCATATGACAGTATATTTATATGATGGCCCAGTAACGGATGGGTGTATGACAGTCCTAAGACACTAAGTCCTATAACAGTCCTAAAACATTAAGCATGTGATAATGATGGCCCTGTGAGAGTTGGTGCATGACAATATGAAAGTCCACTGGCTTCGTACATTTGTCACCTCTCACCTTTTTCTGTTTGGTCCCTTTGTAATTCAGGAATTGCATCTAGAAACACTTGAATTCCCTAGCATGCTCCTAGACCAGCCTTTAAGTTAAACAGTAACAATAAAAGCTGTTATTCCAAAGGCCTTACATATCAACTGTCATTAATGTAGTTTTGAAAAGCTTTATTAAATAAAGCTGGAATCTAGCTAATTACAGAACTTCAAGAGAGGTGACCTGTTGAAGTCCACTGTGTATATAAAATCTCTACTTTTCATTTTCATTTTTAAATTGTTCAATTATGAACACACTTTCACTTACACCAGCCCGACTAATAGCTCTTGAATGGTTCGGGTTAAACAAAAAAGCACTGCTGAAAATTGTTTTTTAGAGTTGTTATTAAATATTTGGTTTAGCAAATTACACTCTAGTGAGTTCATCTTTGTTTCACCCGGACTTTTTGTTATGCACAGCGGATAAATATGTTGCGCATATCCTGTCTATCTTTTCGGTTGTGAGGCGTACATGTTACTGCGCATCTCAATTCATCACACCCAGCGGTATTGACGCTCATGAACTCACCTTACGCCACTACGTTTCGTTACGTCTGAACCCGCGAATTAAACGCTACGCGGGAACCGGAGTTTTTCTTGTACACAGTTTACGAGTGGAACAAAAACGGATCACGAATTTTTTATTACACTGCATTAATATCGGTGAGTCAAAATCTAATGCATACATTTGACATGTAATGATTAAATAGCTCTTTCATGATCAAAGTCATGCTGTACTGTTTAACTTTAGTAGCCGCTAAGTCAGGATGCTTTGTGGCTAACTTGTTTAGAAGTTAAGCATGACTTTGCTAGCTACCTAAACTGCTTTAATAAGCGACTTTTAAAGTCGTACATGTCGGAGGCCACAGTAAGACATCTAGTGACCACAAAGCATCAAGAAGAAGTAAGTGGTGTATGAGTAAACTGGTGTTAATTAGCCAAAAAACGTCTCTTATCTGGGCTCCCATTGAGGTTCGACTCACTTTACATATGGCTAATTAAACTGACATACCGAACGATATGTCCCATAAGATGTCTCTAATAGCTTAAAATTTTGGCTTGTCAGTTCTTTAGGCCACTGATGTAACTCAGTGCTGATAAGTTCCTTGTTGTTTTCTGTCGACTCTATGAAGAATAGATCCTGATTCGCATTGTGCTGAACGACATGACGTAAATCTGTGCTAAGCTGAGTAACTGTTTAGAGCGTGCAAAAACAAAACATTAGTTATGCACAGCGAGCAACATGTATTTATTCACTTTAAACAAGTACATTGTCAATATGTTCAAATTAGTTTTGCTGACTTAAATGGTAGAACAGGTCCAAAATCATTTTTGTACAAAACTATTTGTCTACAGACTTAAACGCTTAAGTAGACATGTAAACATCTGTCGATGAATTTCACACAGAATACGACCTTTCAAATAAGTGATTATTAATTTTTTAGAATGGTGTGAACGTTTGAATAACGTTTCTTTCGTTCGTCGTCCTTCTTTTATTTTAACCCATTCCTGTATCATCATCGCCTCTGTGGTATAATCTCTTGTCTGCATAATGTCTCTCTGTCTCTCTCTCCCCCTGTTGTTAATCAGTGTAAATATGAAGGTGATAACATGTGAGATTGCCTGGCACAATAAGGAGCCAGTGTACAGTCTGGACTTCCAGCACAGCTCAGAGGGCAGGATCCACCGCCTGGCCACAGCAGGAGTGGACACCACTGTGCGGGTGTGTCTAACAGATATTCTTACCCCCCACTGACTAATCACAGCTACCAGGATTGTTATATGTTCATAATTTAAATGTACTAATTTCTTAATGTCATGACAAACTGTTTATCGAACTGTTTACTAATTCGTCCTTTGCAATTTCTCATTGAAATCAACAGTCTTAACGCGCTATTAGGTTGTCCAAAAATTTAATATGGAAGAAATGTGAGTTTGAGATGATAGCATCATATGATGTGGACAAGTGCCACAGTTTCTTATTGAATGTGCTTCTCTGTCCTTTCTCTCTGTCATATTATTATTTATTGGAACATAGATGTGGCGTGTTGAGAAGGGTCCGGATGGTAAGGCAATAGTGGAGTTCCTGTCCAATTTGGCGAGACACACAAAGGCTGTCAACGTGGTTCGATTTTCGCCCAGTGGGGAGCTTCTGGCCTCTGGAGGAGATGGTAAGCTCGGTCTTTCGATCCAGGACGACCAGCTCAGTTGATGTTCTTATGTGTCTTCCTCGTTACAAAGAAATGAAATGTGTGCAAGAGAACAGTGTAGTAATGTATGAAACTTTTTACAAACTGTACTCTCGCATTTTCAATAGTAGTGCCATTTGTTCTTAAACTGGATGTTGGTGCATGTTAATCTCAGTTTGCATAAATTAATACCCCAAAAACCCTGTGTAAGAGAAGGTTAGATTAATATTGTGTGCACATGATTTTATCTGAGAGCCAAAGCTGTGCATTTTTTCTTCCCAAAATTTTAAAAGGTTTCAGAGAGAAAAATTTTTACAGATAAATATAAACAGACCAAAATGGTAAGTTTTCTTTTGCTGCAGTCAGTAATCAAAGGTTGTACCTATAGCATGTTAATCTACTCTGGCAACACTAATGTTGCTTTTATGATACAAAACTTGATGAGACACAACACATCTATCCTCTACTTCCTCTTATCTCTGCTTTGTTAAGTCTGCATTTGAAACGGTCGATCAAGATATTGTTTTACATTTGGGCATGTAACATTTTGTTTTATCATGTAAACAGCTTATTTTTTAATCATTTCTGAGCTTGTGCTAGTGTTGGAAAACACTTAACAAGCAAAACATGAGTGCTCTGGGCAGGACACTCAGAGGTTTTACTCTTACCTAAGAACAAATGCTGTCTAAGAGAGTAATGATGAATACAGAGGAGACTTACTCATGTTTTATGGTCTTTGTAAAGGTACGGTTCTTGCATGAGGCCGTGGATGACAGTGCCAAACTCTGCGCCTGAAACCTAGAGTGACCATACTTTAGACTGCAGTAGCACTGGAAAAACTACTAAAATCTAACTGTAAAGGTTAAAAGACCAAAAGTGAAGTGTGTGTGTGTGTGTGTGTGTGTGTGTGTGTGTGTGCATGTACAGATGCTGCCATCCTGCTGTGGAAGCTGAATGACAGTAAGGAGTGTGATCAGGCTGTGGTGTTTCAGGAGGATGAAGATGCCCAGTTGAATAAGGAAAGCTGGAGTGTAATCAAAACACTCAGGTACAATCTCTCTGTCTGTCTCTGTGATTAAAGCTTAGTGGTGGGTCTGACACTTCAGTGACACACACACATACACACCATCGCTCAAACAAATCAGTAGTGCGGAGGCCCGGCATGAACAGGTTTTGACTCCAGATCTTGAGTCTATAGCAGTTTAAGGCTTGACAGACAAACATGAAAATTCTATGGTTTTTTTCTCTGTAGTGCAACAGAGGAAAAATGAATCTCTAACCCGTTATAATGTCAGTGTTAAATGTGCACAGCTGACTCGCTAAGATGAATTTGCTTTGGACATACTCTGTGGCATCCCTCCAGGGGCCTGGCCATCTCTCATAGAGCGGGCACTTGTGTGATGAAATAGCCACAGAATGTCACCAGATGTTTGTGAGCAACCACAATTTGAGAGGGACAACCCACAACAGCTGAAGAGGTCCCCAAATGTCATGCCTGAGTCTGTATGTAGTGGTTCATTTTGAGCAGCAGGCCATGAGAACTAACACGGTTTTGCTCCAGTGCATTTAGAAACGTTGCGATTTGTCCAGGAGTTTTCTGACCATGTTCTGTACCAGTCTGCACAGCATCACCTTGGCCAAGGCTTTTTCAGCCACAGTCAAGACAGATACTGTCATTCTGTTACTGATTCTGTTATGGATGTATCACCCTTTACTTTATAAATGGTCGCTTTGTCTAGTTTACTGCACTTATTCTAATGCCAACGCTGGGAAAATATTTCATTTATATTTCATTTCTTTTTTTTTCTTTCTTTTTGTTTTTTAATATTTCATTTTCCCATGCAAGGGTGATTAAATCATATGTTGCTCAGATGCAGATGTATCTCTCCTCTATTATCTTTCAGGCAGAAACTCATAGGATGTTGTTTAGAGCTGTAGTTTCTGAATTAGTGAGTGAAATTTTCAGTTTTGGCTCGTTCTGGGGGCCACAGATCGTTAAGCCTGTTTTTGAACCCTGTGCTGTTGGCTCGTAATGAGGGCTTGATTACAGAGCTGGGGGACAAAAGTGTCTGGAGTCGTGGGTGATGTGGAGGACTTTCAGGACGTTGTTCGGCTCATTGCTCCGTTCAGGCAGTCTCACCAGCATTGTCTCTTTAGACGGATAACATCCATCAGCTCTCAGCCACACTTTCAAGACAGGCCCGTTCCTCATCACAGAGGGGGACATGCTGCGTGATGGTTCACAGTTTAAGACATTTAATGCGGTTCATCCTGTAGTCTAAGTCCCTCACTCTGGAGCACACAGTGCGTAGCCACTGGTCTGTATTTCTCTGAGAGCAGTACAGTGTCTGTGCACCACTGCACATTATCTCCTCTCCTGTATCAGGACATTTTACAGTCAGTGAAAGAAAGATAATACAGATACATAAGCCGACAGTCAGAGATTAGCTACAAGCTACAGAGTTACAAGCTACTGGAACAATGGAACAATTAGTCAAGTTATACCAAACAGTGAAGGCAGCATGCAAGCATTGCCCTGACACGGTGAAAGGCCAGGGTGATCCTTAGGTCCCTCTGTCCCCAAAGAGGAGGGGTTACGTACCACGTCAAGTCCTTTAAAAAAAAAAAAAAAAAAAATTTATATATATATATATATATACACACACACACACACATACATAAAATCAGTAATCAGTCCTGACCACACAGGGGCAGAGTGCCCACAAGTCTGTTGTCCCTGATGCAATGTCTAGCTGTGAGTCTACGAGTCTTTTACAGGGCATGTTTCTTCACACGCTGACACAGCTATTCCGGATGTTCGTTAAAATTACGTCATTGCTAACCATCTAACAACTCCCCAAACCTGCTTCAAATACACCAAGGGGGCCAAAGACAACAGTGTAATATGCACTGTATGTATATAATATGAACTGTATGTGTGTGTGTTAGAGGGTCGTATAGAGGGATGTTTGTGTATTACAGGCTTTATATAGATGTTGGATGTAGGACTGTGCGTTCCTTCGTTGCTGTTTGAATTTCCATGATAAACTCGATATCAGAGCAGATTCATAAAGATGAAAAGTTGAGGGAGAGGCACAGAGCAGAGGAACAGCTCTACTCTAGTATTACCCACACACATAAGTCTACAGTAGACTTGTGTGCGCAGTGATGTAATTAGATGGGACAAGCAGAGGGCTGAAAAGAGACACAGAAGCCAAGTAAAACAGTTGAGCATCAAACCACTATAATGAACAATCCTGAAGAAACAACCGAGACCATGAAGGTGGGTTGAGCAGGAGGAAAAGGGCTGATTACAAAAAGGAGAAGTAAATCTGTTGTGTGCCATACTTCGATTATAAAAGAGAGAACTGTTTGCAAACGCAGTATTTTTTTTTTCCCCCCCGAAGTGTGTCAAATGTTAAATAATCTTGAAAAATAGTTGATTTCATTGCGCAGGAAACACAATCTGTTCATTTTCAGGGTCTATACTTGCCGCACATACAATCAGAGACACTTTGATCTTTGTTTTAGCGAATTTCATATCACCATTGCAATTATGTAACAGCGTTATCATGCAACACATATTTTCTCCATATTGTGCAGCGCCTGTTGTGTGTGTGTGTGTGTAATAGAAGTCCTACAGAATATCTTATTGCTTGTGTAGTGTGTCTACATGTGTTAGGGATCATTTAGAAGGTATCTGTATGTTAAATAGAAGTCACAAAGAAGATCTGTGTGTGTGTGTGTGTGTGTGTGTGTGTGTGTGCGCACGTGTGCTCTAGGGGTCATATAGAGGACGTGTATGATATCAGCTGGACCAGTGACGGGAACTTCATGGTCTCAGGATCTGTGGACAATACAGCCATTATGTGGGACATCACTAAGGGTAACACACAGACACACTTGTGCAGTCACACACTTGTGCACCCTTCACACATCCTTATTTTGCAATCTTAATCTTAAAGAGGAACTTCCATTGAATTCGCTTTCAATTAGATTGAAATCCCTAACAAAGAAACATGTTCACCTTGTTTCAAATTAACCTTCAAACCTCTGTTAGAAAAAAAAAAAGTGTTTCAAAAATTGTATAAGAGCAAACAAAAAATGACAAGGGGAAAGTTTCATATTGTTGTGGAGGACTCCTTGGTGTTGAGTGTGCTAAAATGAGTGTGTGTGTGTGTGTGTGTGTGTGTGTGTGTGTGTGTGTGTGTGTGTGTGTGTGTGTGTGCGTGCGCGTGCGTGCGCATTGACAGGTCAGAAGATGTGTATCTTTAATGACCATAAGAGCTATGTGCAGGGTGTGACCTGGGACCCACTTGGACAGTACATCAGTACACTCAGCTGTGACAGGTACAGACATTGACTTAACTGTAAATGTCAGTGTAAATATGATGATTCTACTCATTTGTACTGAGCTGCTACAGATTCACTGTAAATAAGATATATACATTAGTGTTCTGTCATATAAACTTCACTGTAAATAAGATATATATATTAGTGTTCTGTCATATAAACCTCACTGTTAATAAGCTGTGCTTGTCATGTAGAGTAGGTGCTCAGGAGTCTATGTCTCTCTCTCGTTTTCAGAGTTATGCGTGTATACAGTACACACAGCAGAAGAAAAGCCTACAGCATCAGTAAGATGGTCTCAGGCTCTACAGCAGAGGGAGAGGTCAGTGGGAAGTCCTTATAGTGGCACAATTTCGGTTCTGTGTTTGTTATAATTAAGCCATTTCTTTCATGTGGGCACGCTAAAGGGTAAATTTAGACTTGCATCCGTATCCACCAGAGCTCTGATGCATGCTACTCACAACCACGTCTGGGTTAATGTTGGCGTTGTTTATTTTCAGGTTCATTAAACAAACAGAATCGTGTTCAAAAGTTACATCACTCTTCCTTTAAAGTTCTTGCAGATGTGATCATATTTACATCTCAGAATCATAACAAATTTACGGATGGCGGTCAAAAGGCTGTTTGCCACAATGCGCGCATGTGTCCAAAAACCATCCACCCTGCAGCAGCGGCCCTACTTTCCTTCCATTCCAATCCCCACACATGCGCACCAGGGGATCCACCATGAACCAATCAGCATCCACACCAACCCCAACTCCACAACTGACACCCACCTCCACATGCACCAGGCAGCACAACAAAAATGGCATCATTCAAAGCAAAAACACTATGAACAAAATCGTTTTAACAGTATCTTGCTCTTACAGTCCTCATTTTAAGTCTCATTAAAGTGACTGTTACCGTGTCAACAGGGCTGTTTATGTCTGATTGTGTGTTTAGGTGAAGAACTACAGGATGTTTCATGATGACAGCATGAGGTCGTTTTTCAGACGGCTCAGCTTCACACCGGACGGATCATTCCTGCTTGCTCCCGGTAAACACACACTGTTAACCCTGCAAATGGCCGAAACACACACTCACACACACACACACACACACACACACACACAACTGTTCATTCTAAACACAGACATACACACTTCCGATATATCAGCGGATCAAACCAGTGTTTGAGTTCCCAGCTAAGAGTTGAAAGTTCACAATGATGTCACAGTGATGATGTCATTACCGTGTGTATGTTTTTTAGCTGGGTGTGTGGAAGCAGGAGAGAACATCACCAACACCACATATGTCTTCTCCAGGAAAAGCTTTAAAAGGTATATGTGTAGTCCTTGTCCTGTGATCAACTGTATGTTTTTTGCTTTTTCCTGTGTATACAAGAGAGTGCATTTGTGAGGCTGGGCATGTGAGTGTGTTTTAGCTGAGTATCTGTGTGCATTTTTATTGTGTGCATGCACTCATTTTAGTACCTCTGTGTGTGTATGACTTTGTTACTGGTTGTGTGTGTATGTTTCAGGCCCATAGCCCACCTGCCATGTCCTGCTAAAGCGACTTTAGCTGTGCGCTGCTGTCCTGTTTACTATGAGCTCAGAACAGGAGACACAGATGGTGAGTAGATGCCACTCAATTATTCCTCTCTTTAAAGGCATGAGGATCTTTTTCTTATCTCCTTCTCTCTTTATCTCCCTTAGATGGTGCGCCAAAATCAAATCTCTTCCAGTTACCATATAGACTGGTTTTTGCTGTTGCCTCTGAAGACTCCGTTTTCCTCTATGACACCCAACAGAGTCTACCATTTGGCTACGTCTCCAACATCCACTACCACACACTCAGTGATCTCAGCTGGTACATGCACACATCCGGCAATAGACATGTAGAGAATCCAATAAGTGTCTAGACGCTCTCCATTACAGACAGATAACAGAATTTTTATATGTGGAGCCAGACTGCTCATGATGTCTGAAATGAAGCAGTATAAAACACACACACACACACACACACACACACACACACATCCACCATCACACTCAGCTGCCTCACAGTTAACATTCCTTCTCCCATTTTTCAGGTCTGGTGATGGTTTGCTCTTGGCAGTGTCGTCCACCGATGGTTATTGCTCCTTTGTGTCATTTGAGGAGGGGGAGTTGGGCACCCCCCTGAAAGAGCGCCCTCCTCTTAATATCATCACTCCCAGCGCCGCGGCTGAGAAGAAGGGCAAGAGGGCCTCAGCCAATGGCAGGATGGCCTCACCTGTGTCTCACTCCTCTGTCACGCCCACCGTGCAGGAGAAGGAAGCCCCAACTGCCCCAGCTACCACGGAGATGCCCAAAGCCTCTCTCCCTGAGGAGAAGGCCACGCCCGTGGGGCAAAAATCCAAACCTCAGCCCAGACGCATCACACTCAACACCCTGGAAGGATGGGGGAAACCCAGCACGCCGAAAACACCCAAAACCCAATCCCCAACCCCCACCACACCCAAAACACACACCCCTACCCCCACAGCTGTCACCACGCCCCAGTCGGTGCCCGGCAGACTTACTAGCCCCGCATCTTCTAAACCAACCCCTGTCACCCCCCTCAATGCCAAAAATACAGCCACACCTAAGGGACCCACACCCAGGTATGTCCTCAGGAACCTCAGTAACCCACGACTCAGGACTCAAGCCTAAATCTGATGACACTTATAGATGGTGCTATCAGCAAGATGACATGTTTTATTATCAGTATTAGAATTGAGCTCAAGTCTAAAAGACATTTTTAAACCTTGGGTCTTGTCATTCAGCCTTTACCTGTTTCTCTACTCTGATTGTCTTCATCTGAGGACAACTATCTAACATGGCTGCTTTACTGTGTTTGGCTTCATCTTTTTTCTCAGTGGGTAAAAAAAAAAAAAAAACTTAGGTGAGAGATGTTTTTTTCTCTCTCTCTCTCTCTCTCCCTCCCACAGACGGATTTCTCTCACTCCTGTTGTCTCCAGATCACCAGGTTCCACTCAAGCCTTCCGCTCTCCATCCTCTTCAGAAAAACCCAAGCACGGTTAGTAGGACAGAGAGGATTAATGACATAACATAAGATGTTAGGTTAAGTCCATGGTCCATTCAGATGGTAAGATTCTTGTAATGACAGTCCATCAAGCACTTATTTCCAAGTGGGAAATTCCATGGTGACCAGTAGTTGTCATGTATCGTGAAGTGTAGTGTATGTAGCGCATTTTTACAGAATAGCAAGGATAGAAGCCTGTTTGCTAGAGGAATCAAACTGAAGGGTTGTTCTAGCCTCAGAGGTACTTAGATGTATTCATGCCATATGTATGATTTAAAATGGTCTGTTGTGACTGTAAATGAATTGGCTAACCATGGCTTGGGAAGAAAATAGAGCTGGCTGAGAACTGCTAAACCAGTTTATCCAGCTCTGAACGTATGCTGTTAGATTTGAGCTATCCGCATTGAAGTGCAGATTCATTCTGTCTGGGGATATGACACCATTTGGGGTGCCAAATGTAATGCCTGTTCATATTTACACAGAATGTCCTTTGCGGTATGCAAGGCATGTTCTGTTACATAGCAGCTTTTGTGAACATGAATTGAAGCCTGTGGTCCATCAGGCTGAAGGCACAAAAGTCATTACGTGAGACATATGCATTGAGCCCCACAAAATACAATATACCTTCTCTCCACCTTGTCTTAATTTGGATAGAAGAAAAAGGTCTTTGGAGATATTTTTGCTTGGCTCTAGGTTGAGTAGATACAGTCATCAGTTGAGTTGAAAGACAGCTGCTCTGCTGTTGTGTAGGTGTCTGTACAGTACATGTGAGTCTGCTAACATGTGTCTCTGTGTCTTACACATCTGTGTGTGCTTCCCCAGAGAGACCCTCACCCCCCACTGACCCCGTGTGCAAACCCCCAGAGTCCAAACGAGCTAAAACTGATGGCGCTCCAGCACCAGGGGCTTCTGGCGACCTCTCCGCCAACAGCAGTGAAGTGTGTGGAGGATCAGAGTCCAGCAGTGAGGCTGTGGATCCATGACCTTTATTTCCTCATCCCTATGCAAAGACTCTCCTGTGACCCCCACTAACTGGAAACGACGGAGCATGGTCTTTTGTTTTTAAGTGCCAGCTGTCAGATAAACAGAGGCAACCACATGAAATCACTGATAATGTGTTTTGTGGACAAGGCACTTGTGACTGTTAACCTTTACTCAAAGTATTCTATTTACTGAGAGGATGAGAGGGAACTTGAGGTTCTTGGGGATGTTTGAGCTATAGATGTGTTATCAGTTTCTTATGGCTAACTTTACGTGGGTTAACCATATAGAAAAGGATCCCTGTGTTTATGTTGTCACTCTGTAAAGGTTTTTTTTTTTGTTGTTTTTTGTGTGAACACCTTATTATTCATTTCAGTTTATTTTGTAGGAGTTTATTTAAATTATAGCCCTTGAAATCATTGATTCAGTAGTCAGAATTACTGTAACCTGTTGGAAGAGAGGTTCACTAAAAAAAATTGCCTACACATATCTGGATACAATAGTATGTGCATATGAGTGAATGGAAATTACACGTGAGAAATTTGAATATGAGGCTGGGATGTGGCTTGTTCCATTTCCCGTATCTTTGAAGATAAAACATGATGGTGAAAAGATGAGAAATGAAGTGTTCCCTTTTAATGCCATTTTACTTTAACATTTAACTTGAGGCCATTTTCTGTAAACCAGCTGTAGACTGGCGAAATGACAGTAACATACATGGGATTGGATAAAAACTAAACCAGTTGTTTATCGTAGTGAGCAGTGACCAGCCTGTTGAGCACTGAGGATCTGTCAGAAAATGATCCACAATCTCTCACAGCTAACAGACTACCCCACTGTGTATACACACTCTACACACAGTTAAACTTCAGTGTGTCATTGTTAGTTATACCCATCTGTCAGAAAAGAGACATTTACAGAGCTGACTATGATCCAGGTTACTGTAAAAAATGAACAAAACATAGCAAGTTTATGTAAATATTAAAATTCACTTGTTTGCTTTTCAGTTTTGTGAAACCTATAATGAGTTCTCTGAGATCAGTATAATATCATTTTATCATTTTCATACTTCATCCTGTCATGTTATGTAACTGTTTTTGATTTTTTGTGTGTGTGTGTGTGTTTGTCACTAAAAAAAAAAAATTTCAGATCAAAGGCTGAAGGATAAAGTCTTATTTGTTGACATGTTTGTCTCTTGTTTATTTATAAAATCAATTGGTCTTTGACTGTTTACAGCCAAACCAGACTTGCCAACTCAGGTGAGTCCCGTGATGGTGGGCAACCCACACTGTTCATTCTCTAAGGCCTGTTGAAAAGACAACTACAAAGTCCCTAACGGGGTGGTTTTTTGTTTTACTGGAGCTTTAAAGAGAAACTAAGTATAACACGTTTTTGCTCCCATTGGACCAGTAACACGTCAAATACAAGCAAGTGCTCTTTAGTTTTCTTCTCATTAAGCTATGGACATGAAAGTTTTCTGATAATACTGCAGTTGTACAGTGTCATGAAAACATCTGCACTCTTCCTAGTGTCCACACTGAATTCAACACATCAGAAAGAAACAACATGCTTAATTAATCATTTGTAATACAGTAACTTTTACTATAAAACAATGTGTTCTTAAGACATTCTGTTGCTGATTTGCCAATGTTAAAATAGTGCAGAAACTGTTATCACATGGAAAACTGCTAACCTTCTATTTAATATGTCTGAAAGAATACTTTGTCATTATTTGTACCTAATAAAGGGTGATGAAATAATAAACTTAAGTGATGGGGGAGGGTGTATCAGTGGACAATTGTTTAACAATTTATTTGAAAAATAAAAGGCTGTAACAGGCCCTTGATGTTAGAACATCAGTAGTGCCAAATGAAAAATTAGCTACAAAAAAAAAAATCTTAGTACAAAGCCTGCACTGAGTTACTGAGTTGCAGAGCATTTGACTGCTGGGGCACCTTACAGGACTTGACAGACACCCACATGTGAGAGGACTGAAGCATTCTCACTATATGGCTCATACAGTCAGTGTCTCCACTCACTCTTCTGAAAAAGAAATTATTTCTGGTGCACAAAACAAAATAATCTCAGAAAACAGTTCAGCCCACTTGTTCCTGACTTTGGTTGAAATTGTGCCGTTTTTCCCCCTTGGTATATAAAAGCTATGGATCAGTGAAGCAGACTCACCTGTCATTATTCAGCTCTTGGTTATTTTTACTCAGTCGGCACAGTTCTGTTTCTACCACGGGGAATTAAGTTCGTTTGCACAACCTCAGAAGATTTTGTTTAACCTTTAACTGGACTTAACTGGTTTTGCTGATTCGAATAAAATAGGTTGTAATATTGCGTTCACAATATTTCGTTACAAAAATAACCTTACATTCTCCTGTATACATAGTAATAAGACCGAAATTTGCCTGCTCTGTGGTACCAATTTAAATTGTTTTGCTGCACCACGGGAGAGAAAGGGTGCAGATGATGTGAGTAGTCATTTTAAATGATGGTGTCTTTGATAAGTACAGCAGAAAAATCGACATGCTGCGTGGTTTATCCTAAATATGTATCGATACCCTAAACTCCAGAACAACTTTTGCAAAATGATATTTAAATTTACGTTGTGCAATGAGGCCTTTTCCCCGATCTATATTTTATGCTATAATTGCAAATTGTTCATAATCCAGCTGTAGGCATCAGCACGGGCGACGTGCGCATGTGCACGGTTTGGTCCGTGTACTAGTGCTTCGATACTTCCGGTGTTTTTTCGCAGACTTTTGCGATAATTGTACTCTACGTATCGGAGATCCACTGTCAGTCTGTCTTTTGGGGAAATAAAGCATGGCACCGAGACGCAGTATGGTTTGGGAGCATTTTGTGAGAAGTCGTGAGAAAAATGTTTCTATTTGCAGACTCTGCTCTGCACGAGTACAGAGTTGCGGGAACACCACCAACATGTTTAGGCATTTACAGTTTAAGCACCCGGTCCAATTTGAAATTGCAAAACGAAGACGGGAGAATGACGAAAACCCTGGAGCGTCATTCGGTGTGTATCAGTATTATTTATTTTATTTTATTTATTTATTTATTTATTTTGCATGACAATGAAAATAAGATGATGTACATTTGAAAGAAAGGTTTGTCTTTCTTTTCCTATCGGCTAACATGTTTTGCTACCGTCACCAAAGGCTAATGTTGCTTTTGGTCTTACCTTAATGAGCAAATAAAATAATCAACATCGATTCTGATATCTGTGTCATGTAGTATCGAAGCAAAATGCGTTCCACACGTATCACCAGGGACAGTGGGATCGATACTGAAATGCGCGATACTGGAACTTTAATTCTTTTCGTGGGTGAAAATCTGTTTCTTTGCAGGGACAAAATATTGTTTCTCCCTTAAATTTAAATCTTCGTATTATTCGAGCAAGGATGGACTCTTGTACAGTATGTGTATGATAAAAAGGTTACTCCCACAACGCCACCCTGTCAAGCAGATGGACGCAATCAGTATACAGGTGTAAGCATGAGTGGTAGAAAAGCATAGGGATAAGAAATTCCAAATTAATAATTCGTTCTTTTCATGTTCAGTTGAGAACCCAAAATCGGAAAATGAAAAAAGTACTCATTATTTCGTTAGTCGTTTATGAATCTGATACTAAAAAACAAATACCAGTTTGTTTTTCGTACTTTCGATTTTATGCTCAAATCAAAAGTAGGACATGAAAAACGGGCCAGGGGCCGAACTTGATTTTATGATATTTAATTTGTTCGATTTGTGTGACCCGGAAGTTACTGTGTCGTTAGCTCGATTCAGTTTTGCTAGCCCTGACGATCAATCACAACTCTATATACTGTAATGACCTGTGTGTTGGTTGGTGGTGTGTACATTGTGTTATGTTCGCACCGCCCAGTCTGCCAATTACCCTGGTCAGTCATGCGCTGCAGAGGGTTATCGGAGTAGCCGGGGTTCGGGGACTCTAAGGTTATCAAGAGTTGCACTGAAAAGACTTTTGCTCTCTGTTCTTGGTTTTTTATGAGTGAGCAACAGTTCTTGGCGTGGGCCGTAGCCAAATGAATAACGACCCGAGTGTTATTCAGTAAAACTGCTGTGCAGAAGTTCTCTCAGAATCTGATGCGTTCTATTTTTGGAAGTGAAATGGAAAACCAAAAACAAGTGGTATATGACGTTTCAGAATTCTGTAGTCACTAGGTAAATGAAAAGTAGATCTTTTTTTTAATAATTTGGGATTTAAAAGTAAATATTGACCCCTTCCTCATTTCTGTTTATCAAATGAATATTACCTTTGCTTTGGCATAATATAAAAAGCGAAAATGCAATAATGAAAAAATGTCCTTCCTACGAATTCCTAAGGATGGGCTACCTGGTTATGCTATTGACCTGGAAGGACTATAACGTGGCGGGTTTATTTTTGTGAATTCTCCGACGGGGTGATTTGAATGACTGTCATGGCCTCTCTTGAGGCATACTCTGATATAATTAGTGATATGTTGAGGAGGCATGTAACGCATGCAGACATTTCACGGCTCTGCGGGGTATATCAACACAGGAGGTGGAGCAGTTATTTCTTGCTGACCCTGAGTACAGCAGAAGGTAAGAGTGGACTTTATTAACATTTGCACTGAGCGCATGAGCATGGTGAGTGTTGTTATTATCCATATTAACTCTCTTTTTTTACTGTTCTAGTGAGGTGGATGAGTTTACCCGACTGATAGGGCGTCAAATGAAGAAGGAGTGGCAAATGTGTGGCGTGTTGGAGTGGTGGCTCGTGCTGTTTAACCCACACCACATAAATCATCAGTATGAACCTCGTGTCCTCAGGGAGACATACTGTGTTACATAAGAACGGGGTTTGTTTATTTGTGGTTGTATAAAACAATTAGGGTGGATGACTTATTTATTCCTCCTGATCTTAAATATGTACATCTCTTCATGCCTGTACCTAAGAAGACCAACCCAGCCTGCTTAAACGACTACCGCCCCGTAGCCCTCACCTCTGTGGTGATGAAGTGCTTTGAGAGACTCATCAAAGAGTTCATCTGCTCATCTCTGGCTGGCTCATTAGACACCCTTCAGTTCGCCTATCGCCCCAATAGGAGTATTGATGACGCCGTCTCCCATGTCCTCCATTCCTCGCTCTCCCACCTGGACTTCAGTAAGGTGAATTATGCGCGCCTGCTGTTCATTGATTTCAGCTCGGCATGTAACACTATAGTTCCACTCAGACTGGTCACCAAGATCAGGGACCTAGGGTTGAGCTCCTCAATCTGCTCCTGGATCCAGAGCTTTCTGATTGACAGACCACAGGCAGTGAAGATTGGAAACTGCACCTCCAGCACCCGAACCCTCAACACCAGCACCCCCCAAGGTTGTGTCCCGAGTCCTCTGCTCTACTCCCTTTACACCTATGATTGTATAGCCACACACAGCTCCAACATCATTGTGAAATTCACAGATGACTCAATGGTGGTAGGCCGGATCTCCAACAACAATGAGACAGCCTATCTGGTGGGGGTGCTGTCATCATGGTGTAGGGACAACAGCTTGGACCTGAATGTCTCCAAGACCAAGGAGATGGTGGTAGACTTCAGGAGGGAGAAACAGAGGATACCCTACACACCACTCAGGATCTACGGGACCCCGATGGAGAAAGTGAGCAACTACAGGTACCTCGGAGTTCACATCTCTGAGGACCTAACATGGACTACACACATCACCACCCTGGTTAAGAAGGCAAGGCAGCACTTGTATCTCCTCAGCTGGCTGAGGAAATTCAAGGTCTTCACAGCGCTGCAGAAATCCTTCTACACCGCCACAGTAGAGTCTGTGCTGTCTAGAAGGATCACTGCCTGGTACGGCAATTGCAGCTCTCTGGATGGGAAAGCTCTTCACAGAGTAAGGCGGTGCGCCGAATGCATCACCAGGACGGCATTTCCCTGCCTCCAGGACATCTACACCAGGCAGTGCAGGTCCAGGGCAAACAAGATCATTAAGGACATTCACCACCCCAACCACAGCTGTTTCGGTGGCTGCGCTCTGGCAAGCGTCTCCGCTCCATCATGGCCAAGACAGAGAGGCTGAGAAGGAGCTTGTTCCCCCAGGCCATACGGACCATAAACCCTTAGAAACCTACGTAACACACATCCAACACACTTCTACACTCATCCTGCACCTATTTTGCACACCGCATCTTTGTAGCACCTTTATAATACAAGCTGTTTAATACAAACTGTTTATACACTGGCACCTTTTTGCACGCTGCATCTTTTGCAGCTCCTTTACAATACACATGCAAATTGTTTATTTCCATGTATATAGCTCATATTATTATTATTATTATTATATTGATGCTCCATTACTTTCCCTGTATGTAGCTTTATATTTTTTTCTTTTTTCTTTATTTAATTTTTTATACTGATATATAGCTTCACGTTTGCGCAGCTGTCAAGAGTTGTGTGCAGTTCATTTCATTGCTGTTGTACATGTGCAGTTAAGCACGTGACAAATAAATCTCTTGAATCTTGAATTTGTGTTATCTCGTTTCTGTACTTGTTGGTCTGTTAAAGCAATATGCATCCTGTCTCTGTTACATTGTGTTCATATCCACTTTGTATATTTCATATGTTATTTTTTTACATTTCATATTACATATGTACATTGTGCTGTTCTATTTCAATTAAAAAAAACAAAAGAAACCTAAGTCAGTTTCAGCGTATTTTCATTGTAACCAAAGAATGGACAGTTCTCACAAATAGAAAACTATAATTATATTAACCATTTACTAATTTACTATTACTATTACTACTTTAAATACTGTTCTAATCTACTTTACTATTACTAAAATACTATTTACAATTTACTCTATAGTTTACTAGAATATATGTCATATAGTGTGCACATGCTTCGGATATAACGTATGCGTGCCAAAAATCGGGCAGCGACGCAAGTTCAGCCACTTCCAGGTCAAAACAGATGTCAGTCAATGAAATAGTTGGAAATAAAAATAATAAATGTTATAAAATAGAAAATTAGGCCAATATTCTAGTTGTAAATGTTCCATAACTGCAATATATTATGAAAGCAAAATAAAGCCATTTATGTTTTTTTCTTTTATTCATATGAATCAGAAAACCAAACTGACACCTCTTCCGGTGATTTCACTTCCAACTAGAAGGGCACTCGGAGAGCGTAGACCTCCCCCAAGGTCCATAGCCCACTCTTCTATGATATTGAAAGCTGCAACTGCCACAACTATATGTGTCTGGATATAAGATAAGATAAGATAATCCTTTATATATTTCCAGATATATTTCCGGATATATTTCTGGAACTATTAGAATTATGTCAAAATATAGTTATGCCTGGCTGAAGCCTCATCATCTCAGCTGTGCATTTATTATGTACTTCTAAATTGAAAATATTTCACATTCTTAACATTCATTTGTGAAAACCAGAAAACACTTCGTTATCATCTACATATGTACAAATATCAAATGCTTAGACTAAAATAACATCAAGAACATAGCAGCTCGGTCATATCGACTTGGAAAAAACGATAAGGACAATTTAGACATTGCTTATTTCTTACACACCTGCTGCATTTGCTTCTACGCGACACTTGAGATGGCTTTTACGTTTTGTGTGTTTAGTCGCGGCACACCATTCACTGTAATTATGACGGGTTCGCGCATGCGCGACCAATACAGTTTATTTTGCCATAGACAACAATGTTACAATTGACCCACACCGAACACTCGGCTGTTTCGTTTCGTTTCTTTGTATTTGCTGTGATGACACTAGACAAATGACACTCCTGTTAACTTGAAACTAGGGGATAAAAGATCAGAATGACACGCGGTTGAAGTCCACAAGCGCGCCCTATCAACAGTGTTAATGAAAGTGGAAAATAATACGTGGATCCACCCCGTGACTCGGATCCACTCCAAAATTTAATGGGCTCTTCCTTGGTCCACGCTACACCCATCCACCAAGTTTTATGAAATTCGGCCCGGTAGTGTTTCCGTAATCCTGCTGACAAACAGACAGACGGACAGTTAAACAAACAAACAAACCGCCCGGAAAACAACCTCCTTTCCGAAAGTAAAAATTGAGTAATGAATGAACGCAAAAGTACACGGGACCACCCGGTGACCTTGGGCCATTTCCTATTTTTGACTTGAGCATGAAATCGAATGGACGAAAAAAAACGTTAGCCGATTTGTTTTTTGGTATCAGTCATACAGGAATAACGAAATAACGCATCGTTTTTCATCTCCCGATTTTTCTCTATTGAATATGAAAAGCACGAATGATACACGGATTCAAACTATCGATCCATCGGAATCGTATGCCTCCGAAGTTATCAATTCCTTTTATCGATGCCGTATTTTTTTTTTGACAGTTGTGCATTGCAAATACTCGTGCGTCATGACGTCAAACTCTGCGTCTGACGTCAAACTGTGTCCACGCTGCTGGAAACTTGTAACTTGAAGGAATTATGGCGGCGAGGAAGAAGCGGTCCAAAGCGTGGCTTCATTTTACGAAGAAAGATGACAGCAGTTCTACTTGCAATTTCTGTAAAATGATCATTTCAAGTAAGGGTGGAACCACCAGCAATATGTTGAAACATCTTTCTACACAACATGGGCTAAAATTCAAGGAATGCTGTGTATTTGACACTCTACACCCGAGTGCCACTGCTTCCCAACCGAGCAGCACGTCCGTTACCGAGGGTAAATATCCTATGTTACATTAACATTAGCGCCACGCAGGCAGGCTTAGCAGATTTTTCTTTTGACTAAGAAAACCCAGATGTTATTAGGCAGGCATTCTACATTCTACACTGTGTTCAAATTCAGAGACAATAAAACGGCTGCGTTGACGCTGAAAACCTGCATAGGCCTACTTTTTTCCGCACAGAAAATTGATAGAGAATCGATAAAGAATCGGACCAATAGGCAGAATCGATACTGGCATTGATATCAAAGAAATCTTGTCAATTCCCATCCCTAAGAAAATATAGCATCCTTTAGTGATACTTTTCGAAGCAGTGAAATACAGCACTGTTTAACATTTTAGATAAAGTTTTGTAACAGTGTGGCAACACAAACAAAGTTTTCAAACATGTGTAAGTTAAACAGAGTAATCAATGCAAAGAACTGGACAAAAGAGAGGAGTAATTTTCAAAGCCTTGTGCATCAGGTACATCCAAACTCAGACACGAGACCCTACATGAGAGTTCTGTCACTAATCACGTCTGCACTTGTTTGTGTTTACAGAGAAAGAAGGAATTCCAAAGGTTGTGAGGGTTTGTAAAGGGGATGTTGCTGTCATGCTCTGTGAAGGTGGGAAAGGTAGGAAAATAATTAACTGAATCCAATACATGTGTGTAGAGAATGGCACAATTTCAAAGAGCCAAAAAATAGTAAATAAATGTAGGTGTAATGTAATAAATATTGCAGTGCAGAACTAAATTAATGAATTATCTTCACTGGTTCATTAATTTTGATCAGTTTTGTATTTTAAAAAATCTGCATATATACCTACAAACGTACAATACATCTGGTTTTTCATATTAGTAAATCCATATTTTATCCTCAGAGGAGCCTGTGGAAATTCCTGTTCAGGAGCTGCACTTTCAACCACAACAGCAACAGGAAAACACAGAGACAGATGAATCTGAGCACATTAAAAAAAAGCCCAGAAATCTCTCCCTGAACTATGATTTTCTCAAATCCCAGGACAGAGTCATTCAGTCCATTGACACTGTCGCGACTGAGCTGAGAGAGGTTCGCACAAGTTTAAATGAGCTAAACAAGACTTTACAAACACTGGTCAGTTGTGTTTCACAGCTGGCCCACAAATAAAATTTCACTTTGGAAAATGTTATGATTTTTCTTTTACTATATGTGCAGAGGGCTCTTGAAGTCTGGTTGATGATGAAATTAAAAGGTGTCGTTTCTGACACCAGGTTTAATGAGCTAGGTTCAGATTGCCTGGAGAGCCCTAAGTTGTAACCAGCTGAAGTTGGATAGTTGCATATATTGTGGTGTTGAGCATCATGCAGTTTGTTTTTGTCTATAATTTTGATATTTTGAGTCTTTCAGTTAGATGATTCTTCCAGCAAGACTGAAAGGTGGCATTTTTGTTCTGCTGAAATAATACATTCTGCTGAAATACATTCTGATGAATTAATTTGTTCCGTTTACAGTGTAAATAACCAACTATACCATTATCAAGCAAACATGAAAGTGTTGTCAAAGCGTGGAAGGTTCAAAGTTTCATATTTTTAATACGGAACAATCATAGACAAGGGTTTTATTCATTCTGTCATCTGATAAGTAGGTGTAACATATGGACTATGAGCAGCCTCAAAGCTCTAAACTGTAGACATTTATGAGATTTAAAGCCATACAGCCCTGTATGCTTCCACGATGATGTCATGACAACAGCCTGGTGTGAATGCTGAGAAGACTGAAGAAGTTACTGTGGATGGCAACGTAGTGGTCCAACCCAGTTGGCATCAATGATGTGACAGATTCCTCAGGTTGTGTATCTAACAATTCAGCTCAGAGCCATTGTGTCTAAGGTCTTTTTGAAAAAAAAGTACAACAGTGAAATGTGGTATGACTAAGCACACACTTGTGAACTAATACTTCAGCACCCCAGAAATTGTCCAGAATGTTGACATCGCTCTTAAGCACGGCAACACTACTTTGCGGGACAGAAATAAATATTTTCCTGGCATCAGCTGTTTCTTTTTTTAATTCTCTGATGGTTAAACCTGTTAATAATTGTGGCTGCAATTAGTCTTTTCAAAAATGACAAATTATAAGGTAGGCTACTGATTGAATAGTAACAGAATTTTACAAATCATTTTCTAAAAAGTTGGCCCCATTTTTATTTCAGGTCTATGTGGAAAATATAGAACAAATATCGCCCAAAAACTTAAAATGAGGATTCACTCTGATTCTCAAATAAAAACAAAAAAGACTTAATATTGGTAACTAGTGACTTTAGCAATATGTCTACTAAATAATGATTATAAGGTATTTGCTCTACTGATGGCTTAAGGACTTAAGTCTGTGTTGGATTTAATGACTGAAGAAACCCAGTTGGGCTTTTTGACAAGCAGCCATAAAACAAATAACATTAGATTAGTTTTGGCCATTTTAGATATGAAGACCTGATGAAAGACAACGGATTCATATTATTTTTTGGCCTTTATAAAGCCTTTGAGATTTTGAAGCATCAGTTTATTTTCCAGACACAAAAGAAGTTTGGTTTTAGGAATTATTTTTCCGCAGCTGTTAAAACCCTTTATAAGAATACCATACAATAGTTTTATCAAATTAATCTATGGTTCATCCCCTAGATTTAACTTATCTAAACAAATTAGGGTTGCCCAGTCTCTCTTTGCCTCCTCTTGTTAAAGGCCCAGCTGTTTGCTCACCACATCCAATCTAGTGCCATGACAGGTATTTCTGTGATTGGTAGAGAATTTATTCTTGCTCAGCTAGTAGATGTCACCATGCTCTTCAAAATGAAAGTCATATTCCTATTACTGTTAAAGGATGTGAGTTCTCAAAGGTATTTGGCCCATGCCTGGATGTGAATAAGTATGAGTTTATGGCAATCAAAGAGTGTTATAAGTCTTCCTTTTATGATATTCCAATGAAATAAAATAATGAATAGTGATCACCAAGGATCAACAGAGAAGAAGCTCTTAGGAAATAGCAGGGAAATTTTAGCCCTACTGTTCAAATAAATAAATGGCTTTCTTTAAGTGGCAAAATCTTAATTTCTAATGCAGCATTAGCTCTCGACTATCATATGCAGCATTACTTCTTACCTACAGAGTATAAAGAAAATATTTATTCTGAACCCTTGTAAAAATGGTGGGCTCAACTTTTTGACATTTTTACATGAAATATTACATTTAAGATCAGCTGGATTAGATAATGCTTTAACCTGTTTGGAATGATTTTTTTTCCTTGTTTGTAGTTATAATATTGAAAATAAAATCCTGTAAAATGTCTGTATTTCTTTATTAGGACGTCTTGTCACAGAATCTAATCTACAAACATATTTTTTGCCTCAGGTATATTATAAATGGACAAATGAGGACATATCTTTTGGAATATTCGTTTTCTAATGATAGTATGCTGTTGAATCAGTTACTTAATGTGAGTAATTTTTACTTATGAGAAGTTTCTGACATAATCTAATACCCCTGCACCACATGGGGATCATGTAAAGGTGCAATCACTTCTGTAATCTGTGTGTTGTTTTGAAATTAACCATGGATCAGTAATCAGCTATTGCCCTTACATAGTCCAGTACTTTCTCTTGTAAGTGAGATTTGTTTTTCTGTTCATTCCCATGTTCCAAAGACATGTTGTTTCATTACTGTATATGATTTCACACTGGAATAGCTTTGTGGATGATGCTATATGAATACCTAATCAATATCTAGTTACTAACATGGTGAAAGAAGTGCCATTTAAACTTATTTATACATTTTACCTAGCTGAAAACTATCTGAAAAAAATGAACAAAGACATTGATATAAACTATTCATTTTGTAGTGGATGCCCAGGGACAGTTACTCATTCATTTTGGTACTGTTCATTAGTTAAACGTTTCTGGTGAAACCTCTATGCTTTCATTACCGAAAATGCTGATGAACATTTTATTTTTTTGTGGAAACATGTATTGTCTCCTGGAAACACTTTTTAGAATTGTATCTCTCCATAGTGTTAGAACACACGCCGTCCTTGGTACTTGTTACATTCCAAATTCTCTCTTCTGCGGTCTGTACTGCAACATTAATGCACTGACCAGGTTTGAAATTCATTTCTGACCCCTAAAATATGCACATTAAATGAACAAAAGTAATCACTGCACCCATACATTTCATACGTCAGACACTTAACACGAAAAAGTTAGAATCTTTATTTTACACATACACACATGCCCGTTACTTGACTTGCCTTGGGGCAGTCATTATTTTGTAAGCTCTGTCCCTCTCTGAGGCCACTTGGAAGCAAAACTTGGCTTCCTGAATATCCCAAATATCAAATCTGCATACACACACTCATATTGCTGCCAGTGGGTGTTTGTAATATTGCAACAACAACAACATCATCCATTATTATTGTATGATGATGATTATTGTTGTTATTATTTACTAGGATGGAGTGGGAATTCTACTGGTGTCAGATGAACTAAATGACATCACTGTGTATCAGACGAACTGCAATTCACATCTAACATCTTCCTGTTGACATTCCTGGTCTGATTTCAGATCATGCTTGTGGAGTCAAGTCAGTCCTAATAAAGAGAAATCTGATGAGTTTTGTTGATTCATAACTCTCCTCCTTGCGAGTGGTACTGATTTGTAACTATCTTCCCCGACACTGGATGGCAGTGGGTCTTTTGATTGCAACTTATTTGACTGACGTTTTATTAGACCATCATGTTAAAAGTGCAAAGCCTCACTTCTCCGGGCTTCCTTCATGATCAGTGACTTTTTAAACTGAGGGCAATTCCTGCAGTTCTGTCTCATAAATTTCAAAGACACAATACTAATTTACGTCTGTGTATTGAGTGAATGAGTGGGTCATCATTCTCCCTGCATTCTACATATTACTCACCCCCCCCCCCCCCCCCCCCCCCCCCCACCCCCTTCACTCTGATCCAAGTGGTGATATTTCCTGTTGAATGAGTGAGTCATTCTTCTTGCTGACTTGTACGTACAACATGTCCCCCTGTCCCTCCCTTAGGCACTCACACAAACACGCAATATGAACAGCAGAATCCGTGTGGTTCTTCAGTAAACTTATGCTCAAATGTTTCACAGTGTAATAGAGTGCACAGACCCTGATAATTATGAGCAGTATCTATACCAGGTTGGGAGTGTAGATTGAGCTTCACCACACCACAGTTTTGGTTTCAGTAGAAGATATTTCTTTAGAAAGTTTCATATGAAACAACTCCAAGTTCCTAAACCAACAGTTTCTTAAACCAACAATAGTTTCTTCTTTCTTCTTTCAGTCACCTCAATTCAATACACTTCTACATTTCAACATGGAATATCCTTGACACGAAGACTTTTGGCTTCAACTCTAAGTCTAGCTGACACAATGAAGAGCAGCTTGGCCTGGAACTCAATCACTGAGATACATGGCTCCAAATACTGTACAATCCAAGATAGGGGTTTTGGGGGGGGGGGTTCTAGTGAGGAGCCTTAGGATTCTCTTCACACACTCTTTTTTTCTGTATGTTTTGTGTTTTTACCTGACAATTTTATGTTTTAGTTCAAACAGATTACACCTACACTGATCTATTTCAGAAGGCACACACACCAAATGGGGTGAATGTATGAAAACACCGAGCTTTACCAGCATCCCCTTCATGACTCTGATTCCTGTTTTGTGGTGCTTCTTTAGCTTAATGGAGGCTCTGTGTTATCACAGATTATTTTAAAGTCAGTTTCTCAGGAATATGGGATTCCTCATTTGCCTGCTACCACAATCTAACAGCATGTGGAACATGTAAGAGTAGAAAACGGTTCACTAGTGTCAGCTATATTCACATTGTTCAAGGGGTCTGAATCAGGCTCTTTGATTCTGTTGTTAATTAGATTAAGGATCCACTGAGACAAGAGTTCAAAACAGTAAACATTATATCAGTCTATTTTTGCTGTGGCAATAATGCATCTCTAGTTCAGACCCTCTCCTCATGTTAGGGATCTAGTCATCTATTTGCATGGTCATTTTATTCACTAATAAACATTGACAGACCCTCTAAATCTTCTGGGTAATAGACTGACCAGTATAGTATGTGTTTACAAATAATAATGGGTTAAAAGGCCAGAGATAATCATATTAGCAGCCAACAAATTGTGACATGATCATACACACACTAACAGATTAAAGAGTGCATAAACTCATCTTTCTATTCATTTATAGTGCCCCTGAAATGTCAGTAGTAGAATTTCTCTGGTGGGGAATGTTACACCGAGGACACATGCTTTGTGTACACAATTGTCTGATGATGAATTTACTGAAGATGAGGTTTGCCATCGCAAAGTTCGCACACTTATCATTGTGGAGGGAGACAAAATGGTGGTAGGAATTGGAATGACAAAGTTTATGCTGACAAAGCTCAGTAAGTAAAATGATTCTGAGAGCAAAACCCTTTAACATTTCCATCTCTTACACACATGCGTGCACTCTTGAAACAGAACGGTGTATCACTCAATACTTCACCATCAATTTGGCTTGACTGAATTGTTTAAGTCAAGCTTTTCTCTGACAGTTATAAGGGCAGCATTTTCACATTGTATCCCCAGACTCAGGAATGCTCTGTTTCTAAAACAATACACTGTTCTTTTGTGTTTATAAAATTGCCATTCAATGCTTGAACAGACTGACCTCTTTTAATTTTCTTGTTCTCTTGCTCTAAATCAATAATTTTCAAATGATTTTTCATTTGTCTTGTGCTCTCAGTCAAGTTTCATTCTCCAGGTTTTCCTTATTCTGCAGTTATTTGTGCAGATGTTTTTCCTTTGACAGTTTATGTTTTATGAATGTAGAAAGTATCTCTTTAGTTGTACAATTTCCTGATATTTTTTCCAAAGCGGATTTAGCTTCAGACTTTGCAGAGGAAGTGCTGTATAAAAAAAGTGACTATAATGCCCTAATTTGAGATTTTAGTCTAATTGTTGGACCATCAATCTGTGGAGCCCAGTTCTTGCTTTCCCACTACATCCATTATAGTATAAAAAAGATGGATGAATCCAGTGGAGATGAACAGAACAATTGAGGTCACCCTTTGCTCTGATGGTCAATGATGATTCTGCTTTTTTGGAAAAAAAGCCCTTGGACTGTAGTCACATGTATGGACCCTCCCCCCGCAACCCCAAAAAGAGAACTCTGAAGTCTAAAACGTTTAATTGAAATTATTTAAATCTGACTGTGATTGAGTGGCAGACTATCTGGATAAACAAAGATCACATTTTTTTTTTTTTGTAAAAGCTTTCACTTTAAACAGCAGTACTTTCACTTTAAAATGTAATATTTGCCAAACGTTTGGCCTATCTAAACCATAGCGCTGTTAATGTGTAGCAAATGGGGTTCTGCGTGATTATTCTGTCTTGTGTATCTCTTCTGTATTTATGTTCTTCGGTGGGGACAAACAAACAAACAAACAAACAATAAATAATAAGATAATAAAGATCATATGGAGCAAACTGTTCAGATGTTATAACGCGAGCAGTGTTTTATGAGGGGTAAACAGATGTTAAATTTACAAAGCGTGTGTATAAGTAATGTTCAGAACACAACATTTTCCAACTTAAGCAGATGCGATTAGCCAGTAGTTTGGGTTGAACAATGAAAATACAGTTTTTGTCACCGTGTCGTTTAATAAGCAGACAGATGAATTAAGCACGAATCTACCAATAACATCACTACATCTAGTCAACAAATATGAACTGTTACCATAAATGTAAAACCTTATTTAAAGGTAGACTGTGTTTTTGTAGGTATATTTGCGAATATTGATGTCGATAGAAGGGCGTTTGTTTACTTTCATACTATAAATAATTACTAAGCAATAGCCGGTGGGGGTCAAATGACTGTTCACCTAAAGAGTCGGAGAGGGGACGTGTACACTGTATGTTTTCTACTTTAGGAGAAACGAAATTATTGGAACTCAATTAGATGTCATAAATTTTAAATGTATAATTATCAACTTGACAGCGTGTGGCACCACAAACTGAGGCAACGCTGACGTCAACAACCTATCTTGATGCAAAAAGACGGTGTAAAAGGCAGGGCGGTTGAGTGACAGACTGAAAGACCAATTGCATTGTCTGTAGTTGCGGTTCTTTAAACAGTGTTCTAATAGGCTTCAACTGAGGGAGAGGCTCCGCTCCGCTGAAGTGTGCAGTGAGGTTAGGTTGTCGAATGGTAACAGTGGGGTTACGAGTTTTTAAAAATTGGATTATTTGATCATCTGACTGGCTTTCTTTTTCGAGGACGGATTCATGGCTAGTTCGATCAGAAGTGTAGAAGATATTGTTGTTTTTTGAAGCCATATCTTTATGATTTTTTTTTTTCGAGCGCGACGTTTGTGCGGGATTTGTCGCCAAGCGTATAGGTCGTTTGGACTCCCGATGCTGTGGACGAGGGGCTGCAGCATGTTGCCACCGAGTTAAACATACCACAAGTTAGACCAGAGGGAAAGGAGGCACTGTCGTAACTGTAGACATAATAAACAACTGGATACGTGTATCTTCGTGGATTGCTACGCTCATGGATGACCTATGGTGACAAATGCAGTCATTTGGAGAGTAGTAGCCTGCTAAAACAGTTCCTACACATTTTACAGCGATTGGCGCGACATTTTATCCACGGCACGAAGGATGCGAGTAATTGGAGACAATAAATGTTTGTGCTTACTCTGACATCACACGCCAGAGAACATGTCCATACACAGCAGGTCGCTGAGCAAACTTCAGTTGTATTCGTGTACAAAAATCATAGTAGCTCCTTGATTGTTTCGTGGTAATTGTGCTGAAATTCCCGGTTTACTCTGCGGATGAACATTGATATCTGCAGTTTGATCAAAGTGAAGTCATCTGTAGCCTATCTCATAGTCGGATTACATGACTACATGTCACTGGGATTGCCGGTCTGACGCTACAGTGTAATGAAAAGGGGCACATTATAGCAGAAGTATGTCTAGTTCTTTTAATTTCAGTTGTAATCATGTCAGCAGGTTTTACGGTTTTGTGAAAGTTTTTGGTGTAGTTTTGGTGATATTTTGATTTCTTTCAGAGACTACTGATGTTCTTTAGATCCCTTGGTTTTTTTTGCTAAAATGTGTGTGCTGTCCTGAGGTAAATGGTGAAAACAGCGATATAAAGGCCTAAATCCAGCTGATGTTAACTTGTGTGGGGTACGTACTGGACCAGTGGTTTATTAGGCAATGAAAACTTTGTAACGTTACGTATTTGTAGCATCATTTTATGTAGAGGGTAGGGTCTCTGCTGCTGGACCTCCAGGCAAAGCTCATTTAGCACTTTAAGGCACGGACTTATAGTAGGAAGAGAGACTGGCACAAACTTCAAAACAAATAAACAAGGAAGCCGGTAAAATGGCCGGCGAGTGCACCTACGACACACACTGTGCTACTGATGACACGTTTGGCACGACCAAAACCACGGCGGACCATCTGAGAGAAGTCTCGGGACAACTCAATGGCGTCCATCCAAATAAGAGCTGCGCTACTTCAGACTCGTCGCCTTTCTTTGAGATGATCGGCGAATCCCTGTACCGTAAAAAGTTGGAGAGGGGGTTCGTCCACTACCGGGAGGTGCTCTTCGAGGATAAGCGACTCCAAGCGATTGCAACCTTCCATGTAAACAGGCACGGTATGGTTCACCACACCCTCGAGGACACGTACAGACTGGTAGCAGAGCAGTACTGGTGGGAAGGTGAGATATTAACTCAAATGTCTCTGTATTTATTAAGATCTATCTGATTTATCTGTTTCAGTAGCCGCATTGCAAACATTCTGCCTTTTTAAATGTTCAGCCATTACCTAATAACTAGCTATCTATGGGCTATGTGTTTATCATTTGGAGATGTTGCAGTTAAACGGAAGAGTTTAGTTTAGTTGGGAACTGTTGGCGCAGAGGATTCCGTGCAGTCAGCCCTAAACTCTGTGTGATCCACTGTCTGGTTCCTCGTTCAGTTTAACGGCGAAGTTAGTCGCGTGCAGTTTAACCTAGTTCTCCCTTAGAGTTTATGGAAATGTCGGAAATCAGGTGATTTATCGCCAACAACGCGGACACGTGTTTGCTTGGGTCATCTCAGGATAACTTGTTGCAGTGAAAATTTGGTGACAAACTTAAGGTATCTTAAAACTTTATTTCACTGCCGGGCAAGAAATCTAGCTCACGCTGGCTGAAAAAGAGACCATTAACTGGTTTCAATTTGCTCTGTTGGTATCTTCAGATCAGAACTGAGTAGCGATGTTTCGGTGAAAGTGACAGCCTGTGGACAGTTGCCCTCCCTGCTGTGATTCTGCACCAGCACTTGTTGGCTGCTTGTAAGCATCGTCAAAGGTTCAAGTTTTTCTCTTGCTTGAGTAGGCTAGTACCCTCTCCCTCCCTCCTTTGGTTTTGTAGGTTGTGAATTTGTAATCTCAAACACTACATGAGTTGCCACTCAGGCAACATGGCTAGAAAATTTAAAATAGTTTGTTCTTTTGATTCCTTCATAGACACTTTGTCAGAAGGTTTTGGGGTTTTTTCTTAAAAGGAAAGCACGAATCTCAGTAGTTACGTCGTTTGATATTGGTGGATTGTAGGATAACAGGAAAGTCCTGAAATCTCCTGCAAAAAAGACAATGTTTCTTTTTGCTTAAGCGGCGCTTTTGTGTTCGTCATTAGTGTGGCTTGAGCTCTCAATACAGCCAATTTTTTTCTGGCCTTAAATAGGAGATTCTGAGCAGTGAGTCTTACTGGTCTGCACAAAATGTTAGTCAGATATACACGAGATTGCTGATTTTTATCAGGCATGGCATGAATGGAGATGATTTTGTTTCTGACTGTCTTTCCAATAATTTAAGTAGGCACAGGAAAACGTTTAAAAACAAAACAAACCAGTGACTCAGTTACTTATGTTATGGGCACACTACACCCCCATAAAGAAGTAAGGGACTTTTTTTTAACTGTAGTATATTTTTTTTTCATGAACCCATTGTGACTATGTGACACATTTGTGCAGTCCATGTTTTTGACTGGGGTGGGATCTTCCCGGTGTGGCAATCTAAGATGAATTGTCCAACGTAACACTGTGCACACACAAATAATGTTAGGGTTGGAAGTAACAAAAAATAACTGATGTAAACAGAGTTGGTGAAAATGCACATGAATTACAAGCAGAGTCGATAAAAATGCATGTGAATTGAAAATTCGAGTGATAGTCATTTAATTTGCTAAATCAAAAACACCAAGTGGCAGTCATTTTTTTTAACATATCAGTTTGAAAAAATATTAGCCACGGTTTGTAATTCATCTGTGCTGTCCTGATAAAATCAGTTTTATGAATTTTTATTGTTTGTGGAAAATATCTACTTGGTTAATAGTGTTCGTAAGTGGTGGTACCAAAGTCACAGAGGCTACACACACACACACACACGCGCACACACACATGCACTCACTCAAGAGAATGTGTTGACAGTGGGCAGCTCAAAGCAGCGCTAGAGAGCCAGCCATTGTCAGAGCACGACAAACACATTATAAATTTTAACAAACTAGACAAAGGCTGGGAAACTGTGGCCCATAGGTCATCTTCAGTTTTACTTTTGCCACCCAGACCATAGACTGTTGCAACTGATATCCGATTACAGTGAGCCAGTAAACAAGCTAAACGTTCCTGCAATAAGGATTTTTCCTGCAGTATTCCACCACTCCAAAAGGGGCTTAACATTTCAATGAATTGCTTGAAAAGTTTGAGAAACTATTATTTGGTCCTTTGCTCAAACTGATGAACTTGTCTCAAATCATAAAATGGAGCTGTGCAGTAGAAGACAGTGGAGCACAGATAAGCGGCATTTTCAAGACAAATGGGAACATATAAATATATATATATATATTTTTTTTTTTTTTACAGAGGTGAGAAGCAAAGCAGTTTGTCTCATCTGCAAACAGTCTGTGGCTGTCTTGAAAGAGTAAAACATTTGCTGTGATTATGACACAAAATGTGCTACCTCTGTGTGTAAGCTAGCAGCAGAAACAAGAAAGAAAAGGCTAATGACCTGAAAGCTAACCCGTCAGTGCAACACATGTTTTGTTTTAATTTTATCAAATTTCCTCAGATTATTTTTTTTTAAGTCATTTTTCTCCCCATTGTGTCAGTTATCCATACCACTGTAATCCCCCCGTCATGGCAGAACGCACACCTATCACAATATAGATATACATTTTTTTCTTGTTATTTTTATTCAGTTTGTTATTAAAATATGGCCCTTCACTCACTTGTTGGGTTACATTTTGACCCATGAATCCAACTTGTTTGGAGGGCCCCTGCACAAGACAGTGACAGTGGAGAATTGAGTGATTCCCTGAGGCTCAGTGGGTCAGAACATTTTGATTGACATTTAGCCTTGAGAGGTGGAAGCAAAAAAATGACTTTTGTTATATTGTGTCAAAAACACTTTTTTTTTTAATGAAATAATCTTTGAATTTATCAAATCAAAGGACTATTTATCTCTTAGTCCGACTGGTGCACCTTCAGCAAACACAATAATTGTTATCCTCCTTGACTTCTTTTCTCCCTCAGGCTGATCAGACACAAACAAAACAAAAAATTAAATTGTATATGTATGTACATGCACATACATATCTGCCTGTGTATATTCAAGAGAGGTAATGTGGAATAGTAAAAGTGCCCATCTGTATCTTTATTGACCTGTATGTTAATTTCCCACTTCTACATGATTAAGTTGAATCAACCAAAGAAAAAATGTATTATTAGGTTAGAGTCTTAAAAAGTTTTCAAAAAGAGAAACCCAAAGTCTCACGCCCAGCACTTGTCTCACTCTTTAAGTGTTCGAGTAAATGTTTAGGGTTAGCATTGTCATTATTTGGAAGGTGAACTGTTTTAAGCCCAGCAACTGGGTTACCAAGTTACCAAGATCTCTCTCTCTCTCTCTTCATTTACATATTTGTTCAGCCATTATGCATGTTTTAAAGGCCAATTAAATATAAGAACACAACTAATAAATGTAAAAATGTATGGCATTATCTCTGTCATGTGGTGTTGCCAACTTCCCTGCACTTCTTTCTGGAAGCATGGAAGAGTTAAACCTCTCAAATATGTTGTACATACATCCCAGATATCAGTCTCAAATAAGAACTCCTGTATTTGTATATTTAATGGAAAAATACACGCAGCAACTAAAGCTGCTAGTCAGGAAAAATCAGTCAGTACACATGAAATAATATGTTCTTTGAAAATTTGCAGTTTCAGTTGAAGAGGTTAGTTACTAAACACTAGTGCACTCATTATGTGAGTTTATCATTTTTAGACTGGTCAAAGATGATATGACTGGAAGATTCCCTGCAGCATGCTCTCCACTCTTGTGATTGTTATAGGAAAGGTCTCAGTGCTTTTATGCCTGTAAGCGATTGGTCCATTAACTCCTGAGAACTGGGGTGCCAGTATTAGATGCCAGTGTGATTTGAGGAATAAATTTGTGGTTTGTAAATTCGTTGGGAAATGTTTGTTTTGCTTCATTCCACTGAGCTATTAACCTGGTTTGAATAAAGCAGATCATTTTTCCCCACACATTAATATGTAGGTTATTTTGGGCATTACTTATTTTATGCTGTCTTTTTTGTTTATGTTCATCAATAGTGCCAACATTTTTGCATTTGGGCATTTGTTTTAAGTTTCATTTGCATTCATCTTTGTAGCCTGCTGAAATGGCAATGATTTATAGGTTAGGGAAACATCTTGAAGTTGAAAGTGAAATTGAACAAGTTGAAAGATTGCAAGTGCAGCTATCAACAAAATGAGGGGAAGAAAACAGAGACTTACGGAGAGAGACTTCATGAGATTCCTCACCCACAGTTTCGTGGTGTTGTGTACTTTTGTAACATGTTTCACAATAAGAAATTTCAGAGGCGTGTGTATGTGTGAGACCTCTGAGATTCAGAAATCTTATTGTATGTCACTCTGGATAAAAGAGTTCACTTAATGCAAAAACATAAAGTACGTTTGTTCATTTTACGTGGTTGAGTTTTTAATTTGTGTGTCTCGCACTCAGGAATGTACTTCCAGGTGAGGGATTTTGTCCAGGGCTGTGAAGAATGTAAGCAGAGGAGAACAGAGAGAACTGAGGTAAGACTGAGATCTGCATCCCTCCACTCTTCTTAATTTATATGAAAACTTTGTTACTGCTGTATTCTTCCACTCATTAAATAGAATTTTTGGATCTCTTTTTTTCTATCTCTACCCCTTTTAATCTCTGTAGCACACAGAAGAAAGACGTGTGTCTAGAACGGTGGTATCACATAGCCAGGAAGTCCTGAATAAGATGAATGGGCATCGGGCTGCGGGGCTTTTCTGTGACATCACACTGAAAACAGGGGGAGGACGTTCCTTCTTCGCCCATAAGGCAGTGCTAGCAGCCGTCAGCGAATACTTCCAAGAGCTCTTTACTGAGATGGACTGGGTTTCTAATCCCCAGTCTCAAATCGACCTCACAGGCAAGACGGACTAAGCACCATTTGCATTTACCTTTACTTCATTTGGCTTATACTCTTCCCCAGTACAGCTTGAAGTGTTTCTCTTCTGTCAGAGGTCATATGCCTTAGGAACTAACTTGGGGTTTAGTGTCCCACTCAAGGTCACGTCAGCAGATTATCTCAGGAGTCAAAGTTAAGGAATCAAAGCTTAGAAATCAAACCCACAGCATACATGAAGTGACATTTAAAAAAACTGATTCGTTTTGTAGGTGAAAATATCTGCAGGACTGACTATGCTTTTTGTCTGGCAGGTTTCAGTGAGGAGAGTTTGCTCGCTCTTCTGGACTTCTCGTACACCTCCACCCTCACCTTGACTCTGGACAACCTGACGGAAGTCTCCACCATGGCCCGACACCTTCGTATGTGGCCTGCCCTGGAGGCCTGCACTGCTATCCAAAGGGAGAGAGATTCTGCCCATACCTGTCCTAAGACCAGGCTCTCAGAGCAGGACCTCCCCTTAGAATTACCCACAGACCCCTCTCTGAACAGTTGGAGGAACGAGGGTAAAGAGGGATTAAAAAGGAAGAGGGATTCAAGCCTTGGAGAACAGGAGGAGGAGCATGGAGAAAGCTCTGGTTCTGGGAAAATGGAATATTTTTCAGCTGACTTTCATTTGGATGATTCAAATGGAGAGGGGTCTAATAACATGTCCCACATACTGTCTCAAAGCCATACTCTATCAGAAAATGGCTTCCCTTGCAGTCCTACTCGCAGAATGAAACTCATGGACTTCAAATCTCCGTCCAGCAAGAGGAAACCGTCCCCTCGCTCCACGCCAACGGTTATCCCCTCATCTCCCTCTACCTCCACTCGCTCCTCTTCCCCCTCGCGCCGGCTGCTTCGCTCCTCCCCAGGTGCTGCCCTTGCCCTGCGTAGACTCCTGCCCAAAATTGACCTGTCCAAGAACAAGAAAAAATCCTTCTCTTCCAGGACCTGTCGAATTAAACCTGATGTGGTTTGCTCGCGGCCCCAGTCGACATTTGTAACCTCTGTCACCCCAGTGACTCCTGTAAAGGTGAAGGAGGAGGTAGTTGAGGAGGAGGTAAGCAGTGTGATCCCTCAAGAGGAAGTTCACAGTCCACGTACACAGGAAAAGTACAGGCTCCTCAGTTTTCTGGGTCTGCAGCGGAAATCCTTACTACCTGGACCAGAGGAGCTGTCTGGATGGGGTCAGAAGAAAAGGCTTAGGAAGCTAAAAGTTAGCAACTATTCACTGACTACCCGTCGCAAACCCCGTTCCCAGGGACTCAAGGAAGGGTACGGAGTGGGTCTTGGTGCCCTTGTGAGTGTCAATCCTACACTTTCCCTCTGTGATATGACCAGAATGGATCTCCTCAAACGAGCGATGAAGGTGGAGCCACAGGACCAACATAGAGTGGAGCAGATGAAGGTGAGGAGGAGGAGGAGGGATGTGCCAGTGGAGCCCAGCATGAGGAGCACACGAAGTAGAGACGCATCACTCTCACTGTCAGAATCCCATCCAACACAAACAGGTCGCCCTCTCAGAAGCTCCCTGAGGGACCGACAGGCAGCACAGTCCAAAAGCGGTGTCCCTTCCCAGGGCACACACTTACCAAAGAAAGCTGCACTCAAAATCAAAAAGGATCCGGCTGACTTCACTGCCCGGCAGCCTACTCGTTGGGCCAGGTCCACTCAGTGCCACCAGGGGGCAGCAAAGCTCTCAGCTTCTACAGCCAGCAGGTCCACTGCCTGGGGTTGCCTGCCTGTCAAACAGACAGTCAGAATAACCAGCACTGGGTCAGGCAGGCATAACTCCACAAGGACAAAACATAATTATGTAACGACTGCAGGGAAAGTAGGGAGGAGGGCAGGAAGGAGGGGAGAGCAGCAAACAAGGAAGAAGAAGGAAGAAAAAGTAAAGGATAAAGGGAACAGGCAAGAGGAGAAAGCAGAAGCATGTCCAAATACCAGTTTTCAAGATCCCATTAGCACTAATTATCAGCACCTCCACAACCATCCTCTTTACAGAGCCATTAAAGAGGAACCTGCTGACCCCATGCCTGTGTCCCACTCTTTTACTGCTTACGATGCCTCAGACCTGGGCAAGAGACAGAGTAAACCTCCTGTCAAGATGCTGGATCCAGGTTTCCTTTTTGGATTCTGTCCAGCGGCAAATGGCATAAAGAGGGAGGAGGACAGTGTGGACATCTGTCTGACCCAATCTTTATCCCAGGAAAACAGTGATTCTCATGATAACAGGTCAACTCACATGTTACGGAGAAACCGGATAAGTGCCAGGATCAGACCAGACCGAACTGGACTGAATGGACCTCACTGGGCAGGACTGGGGGCACGATCTACAGTACACTCCATGGGAAGACCTATCAGAGTGAAGAGAGAGAAAGAAGAAGTGAGTTTGAGACCTGTTAGAGTGAAGAGAGAGAGACAGGAAATAAGTGTTTCTCAGAGGGCAAAGACGACCAGACCTCACAGTCGTCCTCAGGCCAGCAAAAGGAGCAACAAGGTCAAAAAAGAACCACCAACCAGAAAGGTAGGTCAGAATGTGAGTGGTTTTGTGTAGAAAGAGACTCAAAGTGATTGTGTGGGACATAGTAGAGAACGTGTTTTTTTCTTGTTTGTTTTGGTTTGTGTCTGTTTTTGATGGGGATGCACTGGTCCAATATTGATATTGGATCTCGGTCCAATACTGACTGAAACAGCTGGATGGGGTATCGTGACAACGGGGCCGATCTGTTCAATTCAAATCTATGTTATTCTATGTTTACACCCACGTGTGCATACTACGTCACGCGTTAGCAGTGTACTGGTAGACCCGTACATTTTGCTAGAAGGAGAGCTAACGTAGCATGAAGGGAGCCAAAAACAAATGGTCAGCAGTGTGGAGGTGTTGCACACTTGCTACGCCAACAAGTTCTACAGCCACTTGCAATATCTGCAAAGCCAATGTTTCGAGGGGTGGCAATAGCACTGCAAAATATAACACAACCAACTTAATCAAGCACCTCCAGAGGCATCATGCCAAAGAACATGATGAGTTCAATCAAACAAAAAAAGGGGATGATTCGAAGAAGCAGTTAACTTTGTCGGGTGCATTGCAAAGATGTGAGAAACTTCCCAGTGATAGTGTGAAAGTGACAAAAATATCAGAAAACGTTCTCAGATTTATTGTTCTTGATGAGAGAATTGTGATTTAAATTAACAAGTTTGTTTGCTTTAGTTTGTGACTTAACTGTGATTTACATTTTGTTCTCATCTGATGCAGTATTGTTTTGTACTGGAATTTTAATTTCTGACCAATTTGTTGCTGCATTAAAAGGTTTATACTAGAATTGTAATTCTTGTTAATTTTGAAGATTTTTTACCAAGTTGCTGGTGCAAGATTATTTATTATTGCAAGAATAAATAACAGTTCAATAAATTTATATATATATGTATTTATTTGTTACATTTTGTTTTACAAAGTTAGGAAAGCAATGTTTAAGTCAAGCCTCATGTTGGCTTACACATAAAAGAATGATCCAAGTCTCCTCCACACAGTGAGGCATACAGCTTGTTAATGAAACACCAGTATCGGATCGATACTTGGTATCGTCCGATACCCAAAGCCCAGATGTTGGTATCGGTATTGGTATCAGGACTGAAAAAGTCGGATCAGTGCATCCCTACTTTTTGAGTTATATAGGAGAGAACATATGTGGTTTAATGGGGTAGAGGCCCTGTTTGATCTGATTTGAAGAATTGTCAGTGAGACCGTGAATAGAGAGAAGTTACCACTAATCATCAACAACAGTAAAAAGTTCACTGAAAAGCCCAATAATGATGACATTTGCCATTAATTAAGACACAACATAATGGATCACTCAGCTATTATTCATTTATTTGGTGGATTTGTTTATTTTACAAATTTAGTAAACCAATAATTAATCAGATTTATTTACCATCAGTGCATGCATCCATAATGCCTGCATTGAACATTATCCGATACATCTCACACCCTTTTCAGTACTGAAATGCACATTTGTCCCATTTAATTGTCCCAATAATGCATTGAAGAAGTTATATCTTGATAAATATAAGATTATTTTCATCAATATTTTTTTTATCAATCACTCTTTCTTCTCTAGGCTGTGAGTAATCTGCATCTACTGCACGGACAACGCTCTGCGCTCCTGGAGTCAATCCGACGGGCACGTCTCAGACAGCTGAAGGGTCCTCGTAACAAATCCCCAGTATCAGCACACACGTGTCTGCAGTGTCACATGGTGTACAGAGACTGCGATGCTCTGCTCACACACCGCATGAGACACATTGAAGGCAAACACTGGCCCTGCCCGGTACGTTAACAGTGCGGGCCCTGATACTTATAGATACCTACTCACCTAATTACACCTACTGACACATGCTGTCATTCACACACATACACACACACACACACACACACACACACACACACACACACACACACACACTAGTCTGCTGAAACACTGTAGCACACATCTTGTTACTAACACCAACTGACACACATTCATGCACTGGGATGCACACTTTTCTACAGGCACCCACTGATAAACAGATACTGATCTGGTGACACACAGTCTCATACCAGTTTGCTGCTACACACCAGACCAGTGTGTTAAAAATGCCTGATGTTCCCATTTACCACTATGCTTGTTTGCCAGTACATTCATCAATTTCAGCACGGGTGGTTTACTGGTTAAGGTTGAAGTCCAGCAATTGGAGGGTCCTGGATGTTATTCTTGAGTGTGATATCAGAAGACTAGAATAATAATAGTAGGCTTTATTGGTCTCTAGTACCTTAGACATGATGACAGCGCCGTTATCCACAGTCCTTAATAAAATATTCTTACCACTTGATGTCACACCACACTTTCTGCTCTGCACCTCTGTGTACACTGCTTTATTCCCCTCGTGACTGCACACAGCTCCACTGTAAATACTACTGTACTCCATATGGGTGCACTGTCATTCACTGAATCCCATACACATGGGTGGGAGTTTGTTTTACATTTAATATAGAACATGAAATGTTATTTTGTATCACTGTGTATGTTTTGTCCAACTAAATGGTGAACTCTTCTCTTCTCTACTCTACTCTAGTTGTGCAGTAAGACTTTCTTCAGGCAAAAAAACGTCAGGAATCATATTCGGACACACGATCCTAAACTCTACAAATGCCGACAATGTGTCGCTGCTTCCTGAGGTAACAGACACAGCTACATCCTCATCCATTATCATAAAATTCACTTTGTTAGTGCACTCACAGAATGCAAAAGCAATACTTGCTTGATATGTCCAGAACTGAAAATATACTTTGTCTGAAAACTTTTTTTTTTTTTTCAGGTGATTTGGATTCTGGGTGGAACAGTGGAGAGTTTTTAATGTGGAAAGCTGTAAATACTTAAAATCTGTCATATTGTTAAAGCTGTAATGTTAGATATGATTGATAATTATTGACAAAATGGTTTTTGTGCTTTTACAATTATTATTCCTGTTATTTAAATAACCAAACTAAAGAAGTGGCTACAGGCAGGAAACTTGAACCAATGCTGTATCTCTCAGGGGGAGGGGGGATTGTAATTGTTTGCTTTGATGAATTTAAATGAAGATTGTGTAGAATGTTCTGGAAATTATTACTACTATTGTAATTACTGCTGTTATTATAATAATAATTATTATAATAGTTGTTATTGTTATTACAATCATTTTTATAGATAGCATAACTTTGAGTGCACTTAAACTTTGAGCTTTGTTTTAATTGAAGAATCCTTGTTGAGAGGCAGAAGTGAGATAGACTGGGATGTACTTGAACAGCCACCGCCTGGTCTTGTTTTAAAGTTGTTGGATGCTTTAGGTTACGTGACAGACAAGAGAAATGAAGATAGTTCTTTTAAGAATGCACAAAGGCTTAAGGTTTTAGTTAGCGATTTAGTTCCCCTGTTTATCAGGAAATTGAAGATGGACCTGCCGCCTTTTGAGTAAACGGCCATTTTGTGAAGATAATGTTGTTTTACCTGTCTGTCAACAGCCCCATTTTGAAAGGGATTCCCCATAATTTGAAATGTGATCTTTGGATATCTAATCAACATTTTCCAAAAATGTCTGGGATTTATTTCTTTTTTTTTTAAAAAAAGGTGGTCTGATTTGCTTTTTTATATTTAGACCTTCCTGCACATGTAATGCAATGGACTTACTAAATGAATGACTCACATTTTTAAGTTTTTTCTCAGTTTGGTTTCACCTTAATGATCTCAAACTGTTAAAAAAACTGATGAGATGAATAAATTTTGCATTTTACACGGTGATTTTGCACTGGTTGTTATTTTGGGGGTAATATTGATTATAGGGTCTAATCTGGTCATTCGTGTAACAGATGAGGAAAAAATTATTAAGAAATTAGGTTAACTCATCTGTGATTGAAAACAGCAAAAATGTCACATATTGTTTCTGTTTTTTGAGGATTCCTGTGTGTTCTCAAGGTGTGCAGTAATACTCATTCTGTCTGATTGGGAAGTACAAGTTAAGATAGTTTTGGGGAAGAGACGAGGTATGAGGGTGAGAGTGTGAGTCATTTTTCAAAGTCAAAATCAATAAACGATGACCAAGTTTTAAAGTAACACACACAGGTTTAATCAATGCAACCCTCATTTCAACATAAAATCAGAAAAAAACAAACAAAATCCCTCAGTGACATCTCATAAAGCCAGCAGATGTGAGCACATACATTCTTCCTGTCTGCAAAGGCTCATAAACACACACAAACAGTTTGCATGCAGTTTGAATTGCCAGTATTCCCTGTGCAGTGCTTAAAATGTACAAAGTACATTTCAGTAACACTTCGCTGTAGAGGCTTGACTTATTAATGTAACACAGCTCTAGGGTAACTTGGGAGTTAGGTGGATTACTCAAGAGGATGGCATACACATTACTCTCAGGTCAACTGGGCTTACTGGTACCGTACCAGTCAATGACTCGTAGGCTTAAATTGAGCATGTTTAAAATTGACAGCTGACAGCTGTGTGCTGTGCAGAGATGATATTTATTTCACCCTGAGCTAAAGGCTCCACACTACAGCCATCCAATGTTTCATTCCACACATGCACAAACACACATGTATATGCCAAAATAAAGGAAACACTTGGGTAAACGAGAGATACAAATCATACTAATAGCAGGTGCTTTCACTGATGTGTGTGACCTGAGTTAATTAAGCAATTATCATTTCATTTGCTTGTGGCCATGTAGAAAAATGTTGAGCAGCCCCAGTCACCTGATGTTTTGATTACCAAGGCTAAAGATGCACTGAAACCTCCAGGCTTTGGTGCGTGTTTCCCATGGTGAATGGTTCTAGTCGTTCTATCATGGTTAAGGTCCCCTCAGTCCCTCAGAGGGCAAAGTAAACGCCACTAATGCAAAGTCATTGTGAGTAGTCACCATCATCCTATAATGAGGCTGTTCTAGCCTGCTGAGAATTCTCTCCCCAGGGAGGCCAGTGCATCAATGATCACTGATTGGTCTGATAAACATGATCAGTCACTTGTACACTCTATGCAAAAGCAAACTAAGGCTGTTTTTGTTTTACTCGCGGTGGCCTTAGACCCACTAAAGACACATCATGTTAGTATTTCCTTTATTATGGGATTTACCTGTCTAACACAATGTGGCCATTTCTGTTTCAGAATAAATTCGAAACAATTCTCATGGATCTGAGTCTGAGATGAATCTGAGATATACTCGGGTGTAAACAAAGAGACAACTATTACAAGGGCATGTAAAATTATGTCAGATGAAATCTGTTTCATGGTTCTATGGTCTTGAGAACCCAATTTAGCCCTTGAGTCCAGAGCTGCTGCTTATTCACAGTAAGTGATTCACTTGCAAGCCAGTAAAATTTATTCTGATTGGTTGAACAGTGCACATACTTGTTATAAGGTAGAAATGAGGTCATGATGGAGACTCACCCTCCCATTTGAAATACATGATGAACAGTAATGTAAACCCAGTAATACAGTTAAAAAGAGGTTAGGAGGACAGGGTCACGGTGAATCTCTGTGCGTTTACAGTGTGGAGAAGAACTGGTCAGAGGTCACGTTTGCGAGTTGAAAGGTCAGGGTCTTTGTGATCATCAGTGGTGGTGCAGAGCATGTGGTATTTTTCGAGAGAGAGGGAATAAACAGACATTGCCTCTTTGAATTCCTTCAGCGGGCAGTACACATCAGAGCAGCCTGGAATCTTCTGATCCTACATAAACACACACAAACAATGGCAGTTTAAAGGAACCAACCACACACACACAAGGCAAAAATATACACAAATCCTATAACAATACAATATGTATATTGCACCGTGTAAAGAGTCCTCTGGACACTACCTGGGATGATGAATTTCTCTGTTTGAGTGTATGTTTATGTGTATTTATCAGTGTAAGTCTTAGCCGAGTGCTAGAGGATACAGTAACGTGAATAATAATAGTAAAAAAAAATAGTAATCTGTATGTTGTCTGGCCCTTAGACACTGACTTGGTGGTGCTTAGTGTATATGTGTGTGTGTGTGTGTGTTACTGGCTGTTCTACGGCACTTTGACACAGTGCTCTTTGGTGGGGGTTTTTGTGTGTGTTACCTGGCCATTATAAGAGACTTTGACATAGTTCTCTATGGTTCTTGTGTGTGTGTGTGTGTGTGTGTGTGTATATATGAGTACATTACCTGGCCATTATAAGACACTTTGACATAGTGCTCTTTGGTGTCTGTGTGCTGATGTAACTCCAGAGTGATATCAGCAGCATACGGCGGCCAACGCATGTCAAACACACCAAGAGCCATCAGGCACGGCATCAGTGTGGTGTCATGAACAGAGTACAGGAACAACTTCCTGTCTTAGCAAACACACAAACACACATGATCAATGATCACACGGTGAAAGGGCACATGGTAACAAATCAAAATAGGTTTCCATGCCAGCAAAATGTTCAGTTCTCCGTTACTTGAAGTAGTTTACAGTCTAGAGTGCTGTGTGTGTGTGTCAGTAGTGTGGTTTTACTTCAAATGTTACACTTTTTTGTTTTAGTGTGTGTTATGTTGGAAAAAAAGATAATAAAATGGTCATCTGAAAGCAAATAAGAGTGATACAGAAACTACTCAGGATTTCAGCACCATGGACAGTGGCTCAAACCCCAGGTCAGCACCAAAGGGAATTCCTGCTCATTCTCCACTTTTATCCAAACTTATTCCTAAATCTTCAAACGAGTCTGACACGGCATACTCTCAGAGCATAGGCATGTTTTTTTTCTTTGTAGTCGTGTTCTTGATATAGAACAACTCTATATAGATTTGGGGTTGGAAACATTCTACCGGCTGTGAAAGCATAGTCTCAGCACGCCAACACTAGTGTCACTGTTGTATTAATGGGCTTATCAGCGCTGGGCCATTTACTCTTTTACATGGCAAACAACATCCTAAAAGCATTTTGCTGAACATACAACACACATGCTTCATGTAGCCAAGTCAGGAGTATAAGACACTCAAAGCTGGATTAAAGGTCCCTCAGGAAAAGAACAGCGTGTGCAAACTAATGGAGGGAGGACTTCATATTCATATGATGTCACACTCGGATTATGCGGTGATAAAGGATTTCTTTTCTGTGAGCTAAATCCCAATTGTCACAATCCTGATGGTGCTCATCGTAGGCTGACTGCTGATTGGACTGTTTTTTGGAGGTCTATTTAGGCATGGCCCTCCTGGTTGATTTTTTTTCCTTTCTTTTCTTTTTTTTTGGTGACTTCTGCTTTTGTTTTGACAGACAGATAAATAAATCACCTGTTTGGGTCAGAGGATGTGCCCTGCACTTTATCATCCATGTTGGTGAGGAGTGTGTGGAGGAGAGGCCCAACACACAGCTGCAGATTTAAACTGTGGACAGATACACAAACAAACAAACCACACACACACACACACACACACACACACACACACACACACACACGAGTTATGACTCAAGTCAAAACCTTAGAAAACCTAATAATCTGACAGAGCCTTTTGTTACTGTAAGTCTGTGACAACAATCTTTCATTCTGCTCCCACTTAACAGTCTCAACTGTATCTATCTCTCTCTCTCTGTGCTCATTACTCTTGGGGTTCGGCTTTAGGCTGTTACTTCAAATCTGTACTGTGGGTAGAGGTATGGTCTGTAAAATGGAAGAGCAGTTTAAAGTGACAGCTGGAACAAGGAAGAGCTGGTGGAGACCAGATCTGGATCAAACAGGTACTGTCTCTGAATGACTGAGTCCTGTCCTAATTCTCCTCAGTACTCCCTTTCCTTGTCAGGACAAAAGATACAGGTGCAATGTCAGATTATTGGGACAGGGCCCAATCATACTTCAAACACTTATTTGACCCAGTTCTGGTGGGGGTGAGGACTGTAAAACAGAAGAATATGAGAAATGGATGGTAAACATAGGTACGTACAGATGTAGACTGGGACCTCAGGAAGAATGCTGAATATGTTTGTTACTACTATAGCCCTTCAGGAGTGTCAGGGGACACGTAGACCTAAATATGTCAGACTTTTCGTTTCTGACGTGCTCTTAAATGTCATATCATGAGCGGCAAAAACATGATTTTCATTTTCACTCAATTTTTGATCGTGCAGTATTTTTGCAGGTGTGAAACTGATCGTAGAGTACTGTAGATGCCATGAGGAAGGCAGTACCTCTTGCTGGGTTCATAAACATGGTAAATGGCGTCAACAGCTCTCTGCTCGACAACAGCACTCCACTCGTCCAACCCAGCAGGGGATGGGAGTCCGTGAGTCTAGAGAGAGAATTTCGTCTCGTCCTTTATTCAAATTCTATTGATGGTGATGTACAAGATGTACATGCTGTTAAATGTCTGGTATATATAGAGTAGAAGTGTGTGCTGTTACCTGCCTGGCGACCATGTCATCTCTGATGAGGATGAAATCAAGGCGTTGGTGAGAGCCAACACCCAAAGCCTTCTGGACACTTTGTAGGTCTGCAGCGATGTCAGGCAGCATGGATGACTCCGCCCACCGGGGACTACAGATCACACAATACGCATTTACAGACATGATTACAAGCAAAAGCAATACAGCATTTAACCCATACAACCAATACACTAAGTCCACTAACCCGCAAGGTGCAGAATCAGTCATAGTCCAGAAAAGCATTTCTGATTGGATATATAAATCTATTAATGTATTATCTTTCTATCTGTCTAACTGTCTGTCCATCAATTCATCCTAACCGTAACCGTAACCGTAACCCTATCTATCTATCTATCTATCTATTAATTATAATTTCAGTTGACTGAGTATTTTTGGTTCACTAGTGTGATTTCTGCTGTAATGTGATTTCACACATTTGAGAGTGCTGTAGTCACTGTTCTTGAAGAGGAGAGTCTCCACAGTCCTCCAGAGTGCCACTCACCCACCGAGCTTTGCCAGCAGTTTACAGCCATGATAGTTTGGGTAAAGGATCTCTCTCTCAGCCACCTCTGTTAGAATGGGAACGATGTCTGCGAGACAGAGAGAGGGAGAGAACTGAGAATTGAAACAGTGAATGGGAAACTTGAGGGTGAGACAAAATTGTAAAAACAGAGGAAAGCACACACACATAAGCACACACAGCACAGTAATGAGTTTTTTCCATACCTGCCTGTTTCTGTTGGAAGAGTCCTGCTACTAGACACTTGGCTGACTCAATGGTGCGCACAATATTTGTGGAGCGAATGCTGCAAAATTACACAAATAAATACTGAATTTTAAAATGAACTTTCTAAAACTTCACAGAAACACATGAAGATCATTTAAAAACTTCTGCAGATTTCTACCCAGATTATGGTCATAATATCCCCTCATTTCAGAAGGATAGTGAGTGTGTAATTATTTGTTGAGGCTTCAGTAAACTGTAGTGGAGTCAGGGCATAGCTAACTAATGACACTTCACCACAGTAACATGACAGCAGAAGGGTGTAACAGGCTGAAGAAGCTTCATTACAGTGCTGTGAGGGTGTAGTGAACCAATAAAATGGGTGTGGCACAGTGAAAGTCCAGTTAGCTCATCATGCCTGATAAGGGTTTGTGAAGTTGTTATCAGATACACTCAATACATCACTTTTGGGTTAAAGGTGAAGAAGGGCGGTATAGCTGTGGTTATGGTACAGTTAGGGCGTACTTGTAGTTTAACGCTCTGTTGGATATTTATATATGCATTAAAACATTTAGGATGAAAAGCAAGGGTGAGGAAAGGCATGTGTATGTATTACTAATTGGGGTGCAGTTAGGGTGCAGGTATGGTAAATTTACGGTATGATTAACATGCAGTTGTGGTGTTACCGATACAGTTGTGGTGTCGACGATTGCTGTTGTCATCGAGTTAGGGATGGTGTTGAGGGCATGGTGTTGAGGGTGTAGTTACGGTGTAGTTAAGGTCATCGTGATATACTCACTAAACCTCCGAGAGCTGAAAGGTGGGAGTGAGAAAGGGCAGGTCGTCGATGTATCGCTTCCTAAGTCTCTGTCCCAGATCATACAGCTGCTGCATGCCCACTGTTGTCAGCTGGCCTGGGTGCACCCCTCCCTGTGAGGTTAAAGGTTAGAGGATGCAAATCAGGAACGTGAGAGAAGGTAAAACATCCATGACCATGACCATGACCAAACATGTGTTCTGTTTGAGGGTTTGTCATTTGGATTAAGATGAAAATATCACAAGATCACAGAACTCTATTAAGTGTAGAGCTCCTCTACTCTCCAGAGAAATTGTGAACTAGAATTTATTAATATGTAGCCTGCCCCTGAAATACGAGAAAAAATGGTCAGCCACATCTGATATCAGGTATAGCGGCCTGGAAGTGTACATTGTCTTCCCACTGGCTAAAAAGGCAAGACTGCTAGCCCACAACTACTTAAACTGCCCTTTGGAATTATTTGTAGACTTGATAAAGAATAAAAGAGAATGACTTAAAAATGCAAACATACAGCTATGTTTGCTTATAATAATTAGTGTTAATTATTAACTGCAAAATTATCTGTCACATTAAACCTCTGTTTAACTGGTTTTCTGAATTATTAATCTGATGTCAGAAAGCATTACACTAAAAGGATATTTCAAGTAATCTTATTTTAATAGTTTGTGTATTTTATTTCTAAGTAGATATCCTCTCATTTGATGAGTAGTTCATGCATGCTTTTATTGCTCCTAATACACATCCAAACAGTCACATTCATACACACTCACACTCAGGGTGCTTGCGCGGTAGCTGTCCTCCACAGGTGCCGGGGGTCTTGGGCCACCATGCAGGTCCGTTACTTTGTACTCTATTTGTGTATGAGCAGGGACCTCCAGAAGGGAGGGGACCCACTGTGCCTGGCAAAACATACACACACACACACACACACACACACACACACACACACACACACTAATCTGTGAGGATTTTCAGAGGTGAGATTCACCACTTTTCCATCTCTTTACCACCCAGTCCTCACAATTACCATTCTTAACTGGACAAAGTGTGAAACAACTCTTACATGCACAACTCCCATTCCTGTTGCTAGCATAAGACTAGCTAAGCAATAATAGCAGGTGCACTGAAATTAAGAAACTGATGATGAAAAAATGAAAACTGATGATTTTCTGCAAAGAGTTCACCTCTTACTGCAAGTGCAGTTATGAGATGTGTAGCACAGGTCAAGTGTTAACATTTAAACAAACTCCTCTGCAATCAGCTTGAGCCAAGATAGGGCGTTAAACGAAACTCTGAATAATGTTAAGATTACCAATGCCCCATCAGATATGAAGTCTGAAAAGATGTCTGTAATGTGCCATAATTCTACACAGAAAGACTAAACGGTTGGTCATCCCATTAAAACATAATCAGACATTTCAAATCTGGTTTGATGGCTATAGGGCAAGTGCTTCAAATTATTTTCAGCAAATATTCATAAATAGTAAGTGTAGCTCATTTAGTGAAATAGTCATGTTGCCCCTGCTCTTACCTCCAAAACATCTGGTATAGATTTGAGAGGAGTCCTCGCACCGTGTCTGAACAGAACCTGGACCTGTCTGAGCTCGTACTGAGAGGAGAGAGAATGGGTGGCCCCTGAATCCGTTCGAACCTGTTCGGCCTTGTTCTGCGACCAGAAAACCGAACCGAGAGCCACTGACCCCAAAACCCCCACTCGCGCCCATATGAACCTCATGTCAAATCTGTAGCAAGAGCAGAGGCCGGCAACTTACAAACCGGCGACTTAAAGAAAGAAGTGAGACCATTAGAAGCCACAAATTCTCTTCCGGTGCTCGACAAAATGCGTTGAGACATTATTGCTACGCAACGGAAATAGTACTTACCGTTAAACGGCCTTGAGAGATGATCAAAAGTGGTCCAAAACCTGACCGTTGTGAAAAAATAGCTGTAACGTAGGTTTATACGTCTAATGTTACAGTACAGACTGTCAATGAAAGGAAACCACGAGTGTTGCTAACGTAGTTGTATAACAGTGAAATAATGCCTGTACCAATGAAGGACATTCAGGTCATTAAGATATATCTCACAAAGATTCATATACAGTACGTAAAAAAGTAATGTCCCTCCCAGTAACGAAATGGGAAGTGAAGAAGTCAGAAGTGAAGTAGCAAGATATTACTTAGAGGGATCTGTCCGACTATATTCATAATCTTAAAATGAGGTCAAACGTTGCTGAAATGAACGCAGCCTGGCCCGAGTGAAATGTCACTCACTTTCTGTTGTATTCGCTGGAGAAATGGGCCTCTCTTGAGGTACATTAAGTTTGCACCTTATCGACAAACTTGAGCTATTTGAAAACGCTTCACTCGTTGACAGTGAAAAGATCTCTGGGATATGTAGTTCTATTGTGCTGCATGACGCCGTAATTTCCACTAAAACGGCTCTTACAAAAAACTACTATTCCCTAAAATCAGTCAGATTTTCCAACTTGGCAACTCAGTTTCATTCGTGCGTCACATCCATTTTACAGTACGGTCGTAGCTCTTCAAAAAGTCGCGCATGCCAAAACCGTCTACGTATATCTTACGAAATATGTAAATTTTGAGAATATCAGACTAGCAGAATACTGAAAGCAAATCCAAGGCTTTGATTGTCCGTTACTTCTAACACAGACCCATGACTTAAACAAGTCATTGACCTGAAAAGGTAATGTTGATGTTACATATAGTGTTATGTCATTGCCGTGTCGAAGGTATTTTGTTCCTCTCTGAAGTTAAAGATTCTTAAAAGCCACATTTTGAGATGAAAACGCAACATTTTATTGAGTCTACGTTGAAACCAACATGCCAGTGATTCACATGAGAAAAATGGACTTTGTGCAAACCATTATTGAGCTAACCTCGATTAATGAATTAAAGAGCAGGAGGAGACGACTGTGATCTCTATGGCAATCAGAGTTCCAGATTTGATCAATCGCCGTGATGGTTATTTAATACATTGCGTTAAAGCTATTTCTCAGTGTTAATGATATATGCACATATTACACACACGTGATACATAAAGAATTTGTCATGTTGAAGTATTACTTTGAATGAACGTATAAAACAGAAAATAGTAAACAAAAAATGTAATATAAGGAACAAACCACTTACATAAGATGCAAATGAACATTTTATATTTCGAGTTTTAGTTGTGAAGTTTTGGAACTGGTGACCGAAACCTGTGCCCCAAAACAATGAGTCAAACAAACAAACAAACAAACCCTTTTATGGTGTATTTGAGTCTATTTGCTGTTGTTTGCCTATGTCCTACTAAAACCTGACTGTTAAATGCCACAAAACAATATCCATTTGTTAAACATGTAATTTTAGCACAGAGGCAGGCAAATAACATGATTGTTTAATATTAGGGAAGATCAGAAGTTTTGACATTCAGAATTTAGTAGGTGCCTCTCTGTGTATAAAGTTTACATGAAGAATATATTAATTTCTTTACCAAATGAGAATGCATGAATGATCAATGTTAAATGATCATGTCGTGGTATGAACATGTTTATTCATTTTGGATAATTAACACACACATATACACACAATGACATTTTCACATCATAAAAGTGCATGAGAGAGCGAGAGGGAGACAAAACCCTGTTTTTGTTGACAAATGAGGAAGGCTGTGTATCTTAGCCACATTTTAGATGTCTCAAATCAAAAATTCATTTTGCACACAGGAATAGAGGAGAGTGCAAGTGTGCAGGTTTACTGTGTCGTCTAAAGTAGGAGTCTCCAAAATACTTTCAGACAGCGCTGTTCAGACCTTGGGACCATCCAAGAAATATTGACCAGGGGCCAAAATCTATCAAGATCTGAGACTCTTCTGGAACTTTTCCAAAGGCACTTGTATTATTTATTTCTGCTGGATCTCAACACTTATTGAACAGCTCTTTTTTGCAAGACCTGAGTTCACAAAAAGAGAGAGCATTCTTCAAACGACATACCCTGTTCTTCAGACAAGGTTCATCAAACCTTCATTATCCTCACAGTAAAAGGGCGAATTCTGTGTGGAGTCTCTTTGCAAAGAGATGTTCTGTTTGACCCTGTCATTCCCATTGTATAACTGTGAAGCTGTGGAGACGTGCTAACCCTCTGTTAACTCTCTTTCTCTTTTTGGCACACCCCTGAATTTCCCTCTGATACAGACCAGTCAAACGCTATGCTTACTTATCACTCCTTAGTCTACACTTCCCAGGGTCCCTTGTGCCTCAGATCCTGTTGGCCTCATGAACTTTTCAAGTTCTCTTAGAATCCCATATTTCCCAGTTGACAGAAGTGGCAATACAATGTAAGTGCACTCAAGTGCCTCAGAAGTCAGGGTAACATGGGGACAGTTAATCACATCCGAGCTCACAGTATTTTCTGACTTCATGAGGATAGTGCGTCACATCTCGGAAACTGTTGTATCTGAAATTATATCTGGGTTTACTGCTAGGAGCTCTGACTTTTCAGTATCATTCAAGCATGTCTTTTTAAACTGGAAATTCATAATTATTGCGAATTCCAGATACTTTGACTGAGCTGAGATCCTTTACCCTTGTCTGCTGCCTTAATATGAGCAACAGGGTCAGTGGAGGCTCTGGTGCATGTGGGAAGAGAGTGAATCAGAGTCTCCTTCATGTGTCAGTACAACTCACGGGGGGTTAAGGGCTTCACTCTGTGAATCTGATCTGGCTTAAAATGAAAGTGAAGCATTTAAATGATTTAGTCTTTTTTCAGTAATCTTACACAGACAGATCATTTACCTTATGGCTTTTTTTGATACTAAAGTTATTAAAATATGAATGGGGCTGAATATGTTGAAGCAATACCAAACATCACATGATGCCTTGGAGAGACTTTATCGTGATTTCACTTCTGCAGTAAGATTAGGGTTAGATCGCAAGGAAAAGGAACACTGAAACATACTAAGACAGAGTGAAACAGTAAACGCACACAAAAAAAAGAATTTCAGATCTGATGCAGACCTATGACAGTATGTCTTTTTTTTTTGTCTTCCACAGTTAATATCAAAGTGCTCATCTGTACAAACAAACAGAGACACAGACACACATAAAGACTGTGACAGCTGTGTTAATGAATTTCATCGTAATGGATGCGTTAATATGCTTGTTTATAGTATGTCTTTATGACCTTTCTGTTGATCTGTTTAAATTGTGTTTAAATGCACTCAGTTTATAGTGAGATAACTCATACTCTGTGTGTGTGTTGGCAGGGGTGGGTATATGAGTGAGAGAGAGATACAGAGACAGAGACAGAGAGAGAGAATGAAAAAAATTAAAGATGAAAGCATTGTAGCTAAAGTTACGTAGTGCATTAATTTCATATTTCAAGGCGTCGGGGGTTTTACACAGTGCATTTAAACATCGATAGCAAAAATCTTTAACAGTTTTGCTGTCATTGGACAATTTAAAAAAATGTCTTCAGTTGGTAGTCGTTGACTTATATGTTCTTCACATTTTAAAAAGTACATTCATCTGCAGTTCTATTCACCCATCAACCAATCCATACATCCATTTATGCATTTCTGTGTCATAACCTGAGTCAAGTTATTGGTATCTCTCCGCGACATATGTACTGCCTCAAAGGAAAAAACAAACAAACAGTAAAACAAAATAAGATTCAGCTGATTCAGTGACCAGTATGAAAATAAAATGGTTCTGTTTTTTTTTTAATCACATTTTGCTGCTCTTGAATCAATCCAAGTGTTTTTAAAATTCCTCGTTTGCTACTGTCCTTTTTCATCTCTCTTTTTATTTCAAAAACCCACAAAAAACCCACAACACTCAGACCAGAGGTCATGCCAACAAAAACATATATACACACACACTCCCCTGTGCTTATCCTTTCTGGTCCTACCAGACCCATACAGGCCTCTGTAAACCACGGCCACACCTGGTTCTGTTTCCTACTTGGAGTACACTTTTTTGGGCTTAGACAGATAGGTCATCTTGGCGAATTCGTCCGCTACTAGCACCACTGGTTTTGCTAAGGCGGCGTTTATCTCTGATTAAAGTAGCATGTAGTGGAGGTGTGGCAGGAGGGCTTGGCATTAGTGTTGGCATATAATTCATCTGGAGAAAATCTTCCTGCCGCTGCACATTTTCCTGGCTTTGGTGATGCCGTTCAGTCGCCATGTTAACGGAATTCTGCTTGTGGGCTAGCCGGTTTGTGAAGGGCGGACAGCTTGGGTGGAGATGATGAAGATGATGATGAAGGTGTGTAGGTGTGGATGTGCCCTGGCCAGATGTTAGGCATTGGTTGAAATCAGGTGGTGGTGTGCAAGATGTCTGAGGGGTGTCTGGGTGCTCCAATGGGGCTGTTGACTTTGGGATGGTAATAGTCATAGGGGTTTCGGCCCTGTTGTTGTTTTTGTGTTTTTTGTTGTTGTTGACAGCGCGGGCTTGTAAACATCGACGGCATTGTTTCCAGCCCAGGTGATAAAGCTCCAACACACTGAGCAAGAGAGACACGCCTGCCACCACCAGCATAAACACAATGAACACGTTTTTCTCTGTTGGGCGAGACATGTAGCAGTTAACGGGGTTCGGGCACGGCCAGGTTTCGCACAGGTACAGGGCTTCTAAGAAGACCCCATACATCATATACTGGACCACAATGAAGACCACCTCCATTGCAATTCGAATCAGAATACTTAACACATATGTCTGCAACAATGCCCCTCGTAAATGCAGTTTACGTTCTGCCTCCTCGTTCCTCTCTCTGTACTTCTGTTGCAGTGAATCTTTGTCACCTCCATTCCCTCCATCTCTGCCCTCCTCCTCTTTCTCCTCCTTGGCCTGTTGTTCACGCTGCCGCTGTTTCTCCCGCACACGTACTGTGTGCATAGTGTGGCCCATGTAAATGAGAGATGGCGTGGAGACGAAAACGATTTGCAGCACCCAGTATCGTATGTGTGCGATGGGGAACGCTTGGTTGTAACACACATTTGTGCAACCAGGCTGCTTTGTATCACAGATAAAATCTGACTGCTCATCACCCCAGGATGATTCTGCAGCTGTTCCCAAAACCATAATCCGAAAAATGAAGAGGACAGTCAACCAGACTTTCCCTACCAATGTAGAATGTTCCTGAACCTCCTCCAGAAAATTACCTAATAAGCTCCAGTCTCCCATACCTTCTTCACTGTAGTGCACTCCTCACAGCTTCTGAAAAGCAGCGAGAGAAAGAGAGAGAGAGAAAGAGAGAGGGAGAGAGAGAGAGGGAGAGAGAGAATGAAGATGAATTAAACAGAGAGACAGAGGGACAGTTTGAATCTTCTGAATGCAACAATTTTAAAATCAAACCAGGACCTTTTCTGTATACTTGCGCGCACACACACACACACACACACACACACAAGATAAATCATTTACAGTAACACATCCCAGGTTTAAATGGTGAACTCAACCAGTAGATTGCCAGTAGGGTAGAGACACACACTGTGAGATACTGCAGACGAGAACAAAACTCAATTACTTGTTGCACTCTCTGTTTACAGGGTCATGGAAAGAGATGTGGATGAGATAAAATGGGAATACAGAATCCAAATTTGGTCACTTCTCCCAGTGGTACCAATCAGACGTGGTTGTGAAGTGCAAGTACTTCGCACTCACGTAGTATACTGGGGTATTTGTACTCTAACCAAAGTGCAGCAATTTTGTGACTTTCATAGTATAAATCACTCCATATGTAAAGAAAACTACTTTGGAATAGTTGCATATAACACTCATACAAGATTTTTTTTTTTCATCATGGGAGGGGGAAAAATGAACTTTCAACAATTCATTGTAAAATGTATGTACATGGGGTGAGCTAATTTTACAGCTTTAATTAGGATATTAGCTAACATTAGTTAGCTAACGTTTCACTTCAGACAATGAGAGCCTCAGCTAGTGAGCCAGTTAGTTAGAGATCTGTTGGGAAATGCATCTTTTATTGTCATTGTTAAATATATATTGCCATGTTTTGAAGTGTACCAAGCTAATATTTACATTAGATAGCAAAGTTAGCTTGGATAGCTAGGCAACCTGTTGTACTAACATCAAGTTCAACTAAGCGAACAGGCTTTTTCACTGTCAGTGTTTAAGCACTCATACAAAGATTAACAGGACTTGCAAGAATGTGTGTGTGTGTGTGTGTGTGTGTGTGTGTGTGTGTGTGTGTGTGTGTGTGTGTGTGTGTGTGTGCATGTGTGTTGGGGTGGGGGGTGCGGGTGTTTTTGTTTTGTTTTGTTTTAAATTGGTGACTTTTTGGTATTTGTCATTTTCTGGTTGTTGAATCTACGAACTCTAACTGAAATATTATTTTTGAATACTTTTTCATCTCTGGTGTAAATGTACTCATAGGAGGAGATAGTAGAGGGAGGAAAAAGAGCCATAAAAGTGTGTGTGTGTGTGTGTGTGTAATTTATAATGTGTCTGTCATGCTCTGACAACAGATGGCTCTCTCGTGCTGCTTTGAGCTGCCCACTGTCATCACATTCTCTTGAGAATGTGTATGTGTGTGTGTGTGTGTGTGTGTGTGTGATGATAATTATGCTGTCAGTGCCAGCCTTAGTGAGTGTGTACATATAGTTTCAGGAGAGTTTTAGTTGTCAAATGAGGCAATCAATTTATGGGCCTAGCTTTGAATCTGTATTTGCATATGTGTGTCTGTGAGTGTGGTTTAGATT